>NC_056522.1:154458957-154468658 GCF_019175285.1 Sceloporus undulatus | reverse complement strand
CAGCCAGAGAGCTCCAGTGTCTTCCCAAACTACAAATCCCAGGATTCCATAGGCTTTGAAATGGCATTTAAACAGAAGCCTAGATCTATATTTTGGTTAATGTGAAATGGTACCTGCCAAATAAATACTGAAATGTAAGAAACTCGGTTTTTAAATTTGAAGTAAATTTCATTGTCTGCCTATCCTACGTCTACAGCTCCAAACCAAGTATTAAATGTGTGTGCTATAAAGGTAGTAAGGGCATCTTAAGAACCAGCTGGTCACTGTGACAATTAAAGGAAAAGGAAAACTGGTATCTATCAATGTATTGTTTAATTTTAATTATTTTTTGCATAAAGGTTCTAGCCTGTGAAAGTGGGATTTGCCCTTGTAAACAACACAGGAAGCAGCAATTCTCCTAATTTTTAAACAACACATCAGAATATAATTTAATTCATCATTTCTGCACAGTAATAAGATTCTCAGTTTCTTGTCTTTGGTGGCCATTTTTATTTTATTTATTCAAATTATTTGTAAGTTGTCAATTAAGTGTCTCATCCCAAAATGGAAAAAAAAATACAAAGCAGGGAGCAAATGACTGAAACCTTTTATTGATTGAACTGTTGTTGCTAAGGGGAGTAGAATGTGTCTCTAGGGAAAGTCTTGATCCATGATGTCCACATGAAATTTGAAGGGGAGGTTGAATTATAGGACAGGAGTCCATGAGACAGCAATTTATCCTGAGCTGACCAAGGTAATGCTTGAACCAAAGACAACCTGTTTTACATCTTGTATTTTATGTCTGATTTTCATTTGTTATGTTTTATAGTCCACCCCCTCCATAGAATGCTGCAATTGCTAATCCCAGATAGACAAGTGCAATATATTCAAAGTGTGGCTGCCCTTGAAATGTGTTTAGAAGCTATAGCTAATATAAAATGTGCATTTTAGAACCCATGTAAAACCATTCTTCCAAGAAATGGACTTACTTCCAGTTTGCTTCCAAGCAGAATTCAAGGTGCTTGTCCTGGCCTATAAAACCCTAAATGGCTTAGGGCAAGGATATCTGAAAGACCACCTCCTTCCATATGAGTCTGCCTGAAATCTTAGACTTGTCTGCATTACCTGTCCTAACACCCTGTGATGCTTGGCTGGTGGCTAGATATAGCAGCGCTTTCTCTAAAGCAGCATCCTGACTGTGGACCTCCCTCCTGAGGGAGGTCACACTCGTTCCTTCCTTTCTGAGTTTCTGGTGGAAAGTAAAGACTGTACTATTTCATTTGGCCTTTGGTTCTTAATAATAATAATAATAATAATAATAATATAGTTTATTTATATTTCCCACCTCTCCCATGGATTGCGGCAGGATTACAACCTTAAAAAGACACATAGTACAATTTACAATAAAATACTAACATTGAATTTACCAAGAATTCCTATTAGTTCTCTAAAATAGCAATCCGTCCATTGGCCAACAATCATACTTGAGGAAGGGAAGTCATCATAACCTTATTATATAGAGTTCAGTGGATAAGCCCGCCGGAAGAAATCCATTTTGAGTGCCTTAAAGGCCTCTAAGGTAGTAATGAGACAGATCTCTTCTGGTAGGTCATTCCATAATCTTGGGGCCGCAGCAGTAAATGCCTTATGTGAAATTGTTGTTAACCTGGTATTATAATATTCTAGTAGAAACTTCCCAGATGTTCTAAGAGTGTGGGGCGGATTATTTAGGGAGAAGCACTCCTACAAGTAACTTGGGCCCAAGCCATGTATGGCTTTAAAGGTAATAACCAACACCTTGTATTGCACCCGGAAGCTAATTGGCAGCCAGTGAAGAGATTTTAGCATTGGTGTTATACAGTCAAACCTAGGTGTTCCAGTGACCAGTCTGGCTGCTACATTTTTAACCAATTGAAGCTTCCGAATTTGGTACAAGGGTAGCCCCAAGTAGAGCGCATTACAGAAATCTAACCGAGAGATTACTAGTGCAAGTACCACTGCTTCAAGGTCCTTCTGGTCCAGGTAGGGACTCAATTGGCGTATCAACCGAAGCTGATACCAAGCACTCCTGGCCGCCGCATATATTTGAGATGTCACTTGTAAGGACGGATCCAGGAGTACTCCCAAACTGTGAACCTTGTCCTTTAGGGGACGTGTGACCCCGTCCAGGACTGGTCTATCCCTGGACTTGGGGTACCTATCGCGAGTACCTCCGTTTTCTCTGGATTCAGTCTGAGTTTGTTTTCCCTCATCAAGCCCATTACCGATCCAAGACAGGCATCCAGAGGAGAGATGCCATCCCTAGTCACTGTAAAAGCCGGGGACATAGAGAAGAAGATTTGGGTGTCATCAGCATTCTGATAACACCGCAGCCCACGTCTCTGGATGATCTCACCCAGCGGCTTCATGTAAATGTTGAAAAGCCTGGGGGACATAATGGCGCCCTGAGGGATGCCAGATGTCAGCTCTCTTTTGGAAGAACAGCTATCCCCCAGCATCACCATCTGGAATCTGCCCGAGAGGTAGGAATGGAACCATTGGAGTGCAATGCCCCCAATGCCTGACTCCCTCAGGCGTTCCAGAAGGATACCCTGATCGATGGTACCGAAGGCTGCTGAGATGTCCAAGAGCACCAATAGGGTCACACTTCCCCTGTCGATGCCCAGATGGAGATCATTGACTAAGGTGACCATGGCCGTCTCAACCCCGTATCCCATCCTGAAACCAGTTTGAAATGGGTCTAGATAATTGGCTTCATCCAAGACAGATTGCAGCTGGAAGGCGACTGCCCTCTCAGTCACCTTGCCCAAAAGTGGTAAAAGAGAGACCAGTCTATAATTGTTTCTCACCAGGGGATCCAGGGAGGGTTTTTTCAAAAGTGGTCTAATGACTGCTTGCTTTAATTGTGATGGGAATTTTCCCTCCCTGATGGATGCATTGATTAGTGATTGTAGTAATGTTTTTGTTACATCCCCTAACCGGGCAGTCAGTCATGATGGGCAAGGGTCAAGGGGGCACATTGTCTTCCTGACAAATCCACGAATCTTGTCCACTTCATCGGTATTTACAAACTCAAAATGATCCAGTCTAACAAGGTCCATAGAGTCACTGGATATCTTTCTTCCCATCTCTGTTACAATGCCGGCGTCCAGATTGGCCCTTGTCCGAGAGATTTTATCCGCAAAAAAATGGAAGTGTCTGCTCAGGTTGTTTTTGAAACTTTTTTTAATTATCTGGTTTTATAACTGTTTTGAAAGATTAATTTTACAGTGTTTTATATTAATTATTTAATGTTTAAAGAGTTTTTATTAGTCGCACATCACGGGAGCAGACCTGGTTACTGACAGCCAATAAACAAGGAAGGAAGGAAGGAAGGAAGGAAGGAAGGAAGGAAGGAAGGAATACACTACCCCATACTATCTCTGATTCAAAGCAAAAAATGGAATCTTGCACGATGGAGGAATCCAAGGGCTTGTTTACATGGGCCATTTAAATTGGTTTCCTCTTGCCCTTGCATTGCCCTGTCTTCACAACGGAGGGCCAAAGGTCCAGTTCAACTGTGGGCTGTCTTCATGTGGAAAGAGTAGTTCTGTAGCAAATTTGGGTCATCTCTCCCTTAACACAAACAAACAAACAAACAAATCCCCCACCATTTACTCCGAATCTTCTTAGAAAATCTGGAGTGCTCTAATTTAAAACTGGGTGGCAGTCTCCACACACATCCCTCTGTGCCACATACCATTGCCACTGCTGTCACAAGTCACTTTCTGTGAGGTCACAATGAGGCACCCACCATGTGATTGTTTCTGGGTGCCTCCTTTCTGACCTCAGAGGGAGCGACATGCTGCAGTGGCAGCAGGCTGCACAGCAGGTTGACTTTGTAGATAACTATCCAGCATCTCTCCAAAGTGCTCAGGTAACAGGAGGAATTCAGTGCAGTTTCAGAGCCAGGATACTCCAGAACAGTCCGGAGTATTCTGGCCAATGTAATTCCACTCCTAGAAAGGATAGGAGGATGAAACAGCAAGGACTACTATAGTAGTGTCAACTTGGGCTAGGAGAGATATGCTCCAGACATTGTTTGACTTCAGTTCCCACAAGCCTTGTCCAGTTTGGCCAGTAGTGAGGAATTCTGGGACCTGAAGTGCAACAACACCGGGAGGCCCTCCCCATCCTCCACCTAAAAACCACAATTAGTGCATAGAGCTGTGCAATTCATAACAAGGTTCTATCCAGCTGGCTGCATCTATATTCAGAATTAAATTAAATGCATCTGTTATAAAGGAAAAGAGGACAAGCTTTCTCGGTGCTTCTGTCCCATTGGCTTGATATACATATAATTAAGTGGCTGCTTGAAGCACAAAATGATGCAAAAGAGCTTCCGTACTGTAGCCATTGTGTTTCAATCAGCCACCTACACAGCCATTTCCATGTGTGAGCCAGACATCAAAATTGCAGCGCAGAAGTGCCGTTAATGAGAAGCTATGTGGGAGGAAATATATATATATATATTCTGGCAAACACACATTGGCAAACTTCACTTATTAATAAATTGTATGCAGATCAACTACTGAAATGTGAATTGATCTGTAGAAATAAATAGCTATTATGATTAACGTGTAACCTTTTAGCTCCTGCAGATCAGTGGAAACTGATCTTATCACATAAAAGCAAATGCTATTTTTGCCTCCAAATTAAATAAATACTACTAATAAGAGCTGACCTTTCATGGCCCACCAGCAATCTCCAGACTTAGAAACTTCTTGCAGTTTTCATAGTGTACTAAGGAATTGCAAATTAACCCTGGGAGACTAAGGGACAGTAGCCATTAAAAAGGGGGGGAGCATTCTCCACCTCTCTTTTCATTGTCTCCTTATTCCTATTTATTGTTTGAGTCTGGAAAATCTTCTGCAAAGGCTCCATAAAGGCATCAGCTTTTACAAGACTAGGAGGCAAAGCCTCCAGTTTTATCCTCCAGATAGTAGCCTTAAATAAAATGGTTAAAGCTCTCCTTGGGGAATGATTTTCTCCCCCTCCCCTGCCAACATTCTCTATTACTTGAACAGTTTGGGAGCAGATGAACTGCTTTCCATTGTGATTCTTTTCTGACTGGTCACTGACTTAAAGGTTCATGAATTATTTTGCTGCAGGCACTGTTTTAAACACCTACAACTCACACAGATAAATGATAAATGACAGACAGCTGACCGCCAGACAGGCAGACAGATCTATCAAAACAGAAAAACCTTAACATAAAATACCGCTGTGGTTCCATCGCATTAATGGATTAGGTGTCATTCAAATGCCAATCAACGAGTGTGCAGGATGGGCAGGGGTGAGACCCCCACCCCCTTTTTATCATAATGGCTGTTACAGACAGCCAAAAAACGCTGCTTTGATCACATTGGAGGTATAGTGTTTCAATATGCATGCGTCCAGGGGGGGGAGTCCAAGAATCAACCAAAGCCATCTGGAACGTGGCTTTGGGTGCTTCTGGACTCTTAGGACGATGCATCATTGATGAAACATCTATACCTCCACTGTGATCAAAGAAGCTTTATTTTTGGCTGTCTGTAACAGTGCCAGAGTACCAAATTTGAATGTCGAAGAAAGTAAAATGGACCAGTATTTGGCCCATCTTAGTACAAGCTTTTTTATTTCCCTAATAATGTTTTCTGCAGATTTGGTGGAGGGAAGCTGGCTTACCTTTAAAAAGAAACTTCTGTTTCTTACCACCATCACACAACCACCCCATTCTTTTTGCTGTGTTTTGTGGACCTAGGTGATGAAGGGAGTTCTAGAAAACCTGAAAGAATTCTACACATTTTTGTAATGTTTCAGTTGGTTATTAAAGGTGTTCACCCAGCTATAGATTTGGAACCCAAAAAGGAAAGAAAGCCACACTAGAGTTCAGAAAGTTTAGAACTAAAACATTAGGCTTGAATTATATCCAGCAACATTCAATTTCTTTAATATTTCGAAGTGGCAAGTGGTGGCTCCATACTCAGAGGGGGTCGGGCACTGGATCTACCTCTGCAGGTTTGGTATGAACTGTAAGGGAAATGTCCAAGATGCTGAATCCTTTCCCAAAATAATGGTTCTGTATCTTGGATCGATCTATCCAAGACCAAGACTTAGGCTATGACGCCCCCAGAGTAGGATTCACCTCACTTGACATTGACACACCCCAGCCACTCTCCTTTCATATTAAAATTAAGACTGCAGGTCGTTAGCCAGATTTCTTCAGAATAGTCCAAGTGGGGCTTCCTTCTAAATAAAACATGCATAAAGATACACATTAATTATTCAGAAGGCTAGCATTGGTTGTAGTGTTGAGCAACGGAATGTGAGTTTGGAGAACCGTGTCTGATCATCCATTAGAATTTCCCTGTGTAGCCTTGGGTAAAATCAGACTCTCTCAATTCAAGGAACGGCCAAAGGCACCCCCCTAAAACTCTTGCCAAGGAAAATACCAGACAGTTGTCACTTAGGATTACCCTCGTCAGCAAACTTGAAGGCATTCAAACAACAGTTATTTACCCTTTCTACCACTGAATGTATTTTGAGAAACCGGGGTTGCATATTAGTGATGGCGAAACCTATTTTCTCTCGGTCAGAGAAACTTTGAGGAGAATTTTTTAAAAAACTATTCTTCCCAAAAATCTCCCTTTCAACGGTGATTATTCTCTCCTTTTCAGCAGCTAGTGAAATATTGTTCACAGATTCTTCTCGAATGACAATAAAAGACCAAGGCGTTTAATATGCTCATTACTTTTGCATTTCAAACCCACATTACCATCTCAAAAGGAAGTTTGGCAGAGGTTTAATTTAAAGAACATCTATGCTTAAAATACCCTGACAGGCACACACACAAACATGGAAAAAAAAAAGCCCAGCTCAACAAGAAATGCTAGAGGGACCCTCAAGGACCAGCCAGTCCAACCCCTTCTGCTATGAAGGTAATACATGGGATAAACTCTGCACTCTCCATGGTGATGCCAAGGTCTAATACTAATAATAATAATAATATCATAATAATTAATAATAATAGGCAAGGAGATGTGCAGAATACACCACACACACACTTATAGGTTACGCCAAAAGTGTGAAGCCGTTATTTATATGTGTACATTACACAGTGTCTGTGGTGGGGTGGGTGTGTGTGTATGTATACACACAACACAAACTGTGGAGCAGCCGAAAGGTAATGCTGCAGTAATAGCTGCACACACATCTTTGTGTGTGTGGTGTGTGTGTGTGTGTGTGTATCTATATATCTATATAGATATATACACACATACACAACAAACACACACACAAAAACTGGGTCCTCTGAAAGGTGTAATGCTGCATGTATATGCTTACACAAACTTCTTTGTGTGTTTTTTGTATATTATCATACATACATACACACACACACACAACACACCACACACACATCTAATTATACACACAGCCACAGACAACCGTGGCGCTGTTGAAAGTGTAATGCTGGTGTATATGCTTACACACACAGGCTGAGAGAGTTGTGTCTTGGCCAGGTGGGCATCGAACCCCTGGGATTATTTAAGAAAATTAAAAACCAACAACAAACAACAACAAATATCTGGGCTGGTATGTAGTTTTGTGAGAAACTTTAGCATTCTTTGTCATGAGTAAGCACTGGTTGCACAAAACATTACTGCCAAATCCCGGATTTCCATAGCCTTAACGTTATGTCGAACTGGATTATTTTCTGAAAACACCCCCAAAATCAAAATACATCTAGCCTCAGCATTTTGGGTAAGGGATGATATTATTATCCCTCATCCTCATCATCATCATCATCATCATCATCATCATCATAATCATTGCATGACCCTTAGCATCACCATGGGAGATGTGCAGAGAGAGAAAGATGGTCATGTCTGCTCTATGCTGAGAGAAGAAGAATGTGACCCTCACAAAAGAGAAATGTGGAGAAGAGGATTGCTGAACTTTTACCTGCCATTCATTCGCTTCTCCTTTGTCTATTGTACATTTTAGTTTGCAAGACAGAGGGTCAGGGGGGAAATATCTAGTTTTAATTTGTAAGCTGCTCTGCTAGCCTTTTGGCTGAAGAAGAGCTGGGCATAAATTATTATTATTTCATTGACATCCCCTTGACATCCCACCTCCTTCTTCTTCTTTTGGAGAATATGATGGCCAAAGAGCATGATGTAAAGTGGAGAAGGCTTCCCCCTTTGTTTGTTTGTTTTTAACACGAACACAGGAAATAGCCCCTGGTAAAAGCCAGGATGAATGGTAGCTTTTCTGATGCAAAAATAACCCAGTTCCGGGTATGTGGCTGGAATGGTGGGCAGCGGCATAAAATGTCTCCCTCTTCCCTTCATTTGACAATTTATTAACATTAAAATTCTTACTTCATGATCGAGAATTACTCAGAATTCTCCTCTCCTTACCTGTTAGAGAATTGTCTGGTCGAAAGAAAACTGGCATTTTTCTCCTAATTTTTCGAATTGTTGGAGAATATTTTTACATCCCTCTTGCCTTATTTCCTTTTCTAATCTTGAACCTTGATAACAAAATTTTACTAGCCAGCTTTCATAATGCAAAAGGTATGTGATTTGTTTGGCATATTCCATGCTTATACCATTTAATGTGCTAATTTATAGCGTTTGTAACAGGAATATTCGTGTGCTGTTTTGTTGTGTTAGATCTGTGATTCTTGTGTGAATATAATAGATGATGATATATTTTTAAGCCATGGTATTGCTTGAATCCATTGGATATTTGGGGTCCACTTAATTTTTTTTTTTAATATTTGTCTCTTCTTTTTCCCCTCTATAATATTTTGTACAATGAACATTTAAACTTCTGTCCCTTTGATGTTCTCTTCCAACTTCTTATTGATTCTATGATTCTATGTTGCTCCCTTCACATAGAGAGTGACTTAAGTTTGAAATTGTGTTTTTAATTTATAAAACAAAAATCCAAATTTTGAAATAGATGATAAGACTGATAATTAATGTTGGTTTGGCAGAAAGCTGTTCATCTTTGATGCCTTATGTTCATGCAGTGGGACTTGAAGCGAACATTAGCAGGTGTATTTAAATGGAGTTATATTTGCAGTTTGGGGCCTTTTTGTATGTTAGTTCGGTGTTTGGGGTAAGGAAGAATGAATTTTATTTTTCTGGTATTTTTTTCATGTTTGCTGTTTTCTTGTGTATTTTCATGGCTTGTTTGTGTTCAGTCTTCATCTGTCTTCTTGCCCCCACCACCATCTCTTTTCCCTCCCTTTTTCAGAGGAGCAAGAATCATCATCAGCACTTCACCTTCTTTCTTCTTTCTTTATTTTTGGTTTTTTTGTTCTCGCTCTTTTTGTCCTCACCGTTGCAGTGATCCAGCTCTATTGAAAATTGTGTCTCAGAAGCGAGTGATCTTGATCCTTCAGCTTCTCCCTCTCTGTCTTTTTGTGACAAATGGTTTTGTTTCATTTGCCTATTTGAAAAACTAAGCCCCCCTTTCTTTTTTTCTTTTCTTTTTTTTCTTTTCTCAAGCCCAATAAATTTAACTTCCCAAGGCAAATGGTGCAGGAAGTGGTATTTTTTATTTTGTGTGAGCTTGAGAAAGGTGTTTTTTTAAAAGAACTGTGTGGAAGAAACCTCCTTATTACCACAAGCAAACAGGCCTACATAGGTTTCATTAAGTTTGAACAAACGTGCTCTTCTCTCTCTCTCTCT
>NC_056522.1:154451355-154458932 GCF_019175285.1 Sceloporus undulatus | reverse complement strand
AAAGCAAACTTCTGTTTCTTACCACCATCACACACCACCCCATTCTTTTTGCTGTTGTTCTTGTGGCACCTAGGTTGATGAAGAGTTCTAGAAAACCTGAAGAATTCTACACATTTTTGTAATGTTTCAGTTGGTTTATGTAAAGGTGTCACCCAGCTATAGATTTGGAACAAAAAGGAAAGAAAGCACAATAGAGTTCAGAAAAGTTTAGAACTAAAACATTAGGCTTGATTATATCCAGCAAGAATTAAATTTCTTTAATATTTTAGAAGTGGCAAGTGGTGGCTTCCATATCAGAGGGGCACTGGATCTCCTCTGAGGTTTGGTATGAACTGTAAGGGAAATGTCCAAGATGCTGAATCCTTTCCCCAAAATAGGTTCTGTATCTTGGATAGATCTATCCAAGACCTAAGACTTCAGGCTATAGCCCAGAGTAGATTCACCTCACAGTGACATGAACACCCCCAGCCACTTCTCCTTTCATATAAAATCTAAGACTGCAGTCTTAGCCAGATTTCTTCAGAATATGTCCACAGTGGGGCTTCCTTCTAAATAAACATGCATAAAGATACACTATTAATTATCAGAGAGCTAGCATGGTGTAGTGGTTTGAGCACTGGAATGTGAGTCTTGAGAACAGTGTCTGAATCATCCATAGAATTTCACTGGGTAGCCTTGGGTAAATCAGACTCTCTCAATCTCAAAGGAAGGCAAAGGCACCCCCCCCTAACAAATCTTGCCAAGAAAATCCCAAGACAGTTTCACTTTAGGATTACCATAGTCAGAAATGACTTGAAGGCATTCAACAACAGTTATTTACCCTTTCTACCACTGAATGTATTTTGAGAACAGGGGTTGCGTATATTTCCTTTTCTACATCTCTTAACCATGATAACAAAATTACTAGCACAGCTTTCATAAGCAAAAGGATATGTGATGTTGGCATATCCATGCATACCCATTTAATGTGCTAAGTTAAGCAGTTGTAACAGGAATAATTCCGTGTGTTAGATCTGTGAATCTGTGAAATATATATATATTTTTCAAGCCATGGATGCTTGAATCCATGGATATGAAGGGCCAACTATAATTTTTTTTTAAAATTATGTCCTTCTTTTCCCCTAAACTATTTTACAATGAACATTTAAACTATGGCCCTTGAGGTCTCTTCCAACTCTATGATTCTATGATTCTATGTTGCTCCTCACATAGAGAGTGACTTAAAGATTTGAAATGTGTAAAACAAAAACCAAATTTGAAAGATGAAAGACTGAAATTAATGTTGGTTTGGCAGAAAGCTGTTCATCTTGAATGCCTTATGTTCAGCAGCTGGGACTGAAGCGAACCATTAGCAGGGATGCTAAATGGAGTATATTGCAAAGTTTGGGGCCTATGTAGTTCGGTAAGGACAGAAAACGAAGAGTTTTCAGTTGCTGTTCTGGTACTTTTTCCAGCACTGTTGCTGTCAGTCTCATCTGTCTTCTGCCACCACCACCCATCTCTTCCCCCCCCCCAGAGGGAGCAAGATCATCATCAGCACCTTCACCTTCTTTCTTTTCCTTATGGGTGTCAGCCTTGTCAATCACCGTGCAGTGATCCAGCTCATGAAAATGTGTCTCAGCAAGCAGTGATCTGACCTTCAGCTCTCCCCTCTGCTGTGACAAACGGGTTTCATTTGCCACTTGAAAAAACAAGCCCCCCTTTCTTTTTTTCTTCTTTTTTCTTCTCAAGCCCAAATAAATTCTAACTCCCAAGGCAAAGGATGAAGGCAAGATGAATGTATTTTGTGTGAGCTTGAGAAAGGTGTTTTAAAAGACACTGTGGTGGAAGAAACATCTCTTATACACAAGCAAAAGGCCTACATAGGTTTCATTAAAGTTTGAACAAAAGTGCTCTCTCTCTCTCTCTCTCTCATTCTCTCTCTATCTGTATGTTTGTGTGTGTGTAGACTATTCTTTCCAATGGGTCAGCTTTTCATCCATAAGAACAAAAAAGCACAAAACTTGTAGGGGAAAGAATCCAGGTGTGAAGATGGGGGGAATAACAGCCATTCCAAGACAATGTTATTTGTTATTCATGACTACACAGACAATTAAGTAGCTGACTGTTACAAGATGTACATCCCTTCTAATGGCCTCATTGCTGGAATGCTTCTTTGTTCTGGAACTTCGAGCTGAAATGGCAATGCTTTGTTATGCTGCAGACATTGCTCTCCCGCAGCTAGAACACTAGCCATTCTCACCGGAGCAAAAACACCACCACATAATTTATGAAACTGACTTCCCAGTGCTGTCAGCAAACAGAGAAAGAAAAGAGCCCATAGATAGCCACCTGCACACAAAGTCTATTCATCCCTGCTTTTCCCTGGTAATCTTGAAGAACATGCTAGCTCATTTTCAAACTCAAGATGGCTGGCCTCTCTTGTGCGCTGTTGTCCGTAGACAGGATGGACTGAAGAACCCACTTCCAATTATGCTATGGCCTTGTTTTAAATAGACTGCCTGCCATATTCTACTGTTTTTTATTTGAAAATTAGCTTTTGAGGATACACACAACTGTACATTTATGCTAGGGTTGCAATTCATAACCTGGAAAACTCCCTTGTATATTTAAATTAGCCATGGATTTAGAATCTGAGAAAGAAGATGCTTCTTCTTCCAGGAGTTGTCTTTTGTAATCCATGGTATTCTAGATGCACTGTTCAGTAGATGCTAGAGACTGGAACAAGGAGGACGGCTTAGAATAAAAATGAGGCAGAAGGACAGCTGCCTTCGCCTTTCAAATTCAGCATTGAGGAAACATCTTTGTGGTTTGACGCATAATAATGTGTACAATAGTTAGCCCACAATTGCTAAGGGACATTTCTGAACCTCTTATGTGCAGTTATCCAGTGACTACAACTGCTAGTAATATCAGCAGGTAGTACCAAGCCAATTTAAGCAGAGAGATAGACTATTTCTTCAGAGCTGGGTCTTGATTTTGGTGTTTTTCAGGACTGGTAGCCAAACTTTGTTTACTTTAAGGGTTTCTTCTTTCCTTTTGAAATTGTCCAGATGTTTGTATATTTCAATGGCTCCTCTGTGCATTCTGACCTGATAGATGTTGGCATGGTCCAGGATTTCAGTGTTTTCAAATAGTTTTTTATGCCCAGGATGGTTTATAACATTTTCTGCTACTGCTGATTTTTCTGGCTGATCCAATCTACAGCATCTCTCATGTTTCTTGATATGTGTTTGGACACTGCATTTGGTGGTCCCTATGTAGATCTGTTTGCAGCTGCACGGTATGCAGTAAACCCCTGTGGCCATGAGAAGGTCTCTCCTATCCTTCGCTGAGTGCAGCATTTGCTCGATTTTCCTGGTCGGTTTGTAGATTGTTTGGAGGTTGTGTTTCCGCACCAATTTCTCTAGTTTCACTATGACTCCTTTCATGTATGGTAAAAATACCTTCCCTTTGGGTGGTTGCTTGTCTTTACTTCTGTGGGTTTTTCTGGGTCTGGCAGCCCTTCTGATGTCTGAACTGGAGTAACCATTAGGCTGTAGAGCCCAGTTTAGATGCTTTGATTCATCTTCCAGGAAGTGGGGTTCACAGATCCTATTTGCCCAGTCTACCAGTGTTTTTATTGTGCTTCTTTTTTGTCCTGGGTGATGGTGGGAGTTCTTATGTAGGTAGCTGTCTTTCTGTGTAGATTTTCTGTATATTGTGTGGTCCAAACATCGGTTTGGTTTGCGGATGACCAGGATATCCAAGAATAGCAATGTTCCTTCCTTTTCTTTTTCCATCATAAATTGAATGTTTGGGTGGATGTTGTTTGCATGGTTCAGAGACATGGTCAGATCTTCTTCTCCATGGCTTCAAATGGTTAAAGTGTATATATAGACACACACAAACACCACTCACTCCCATGCCAGCATTCTCTGAAAATGCCAACCACAGATGCTGGCGAAATGTCAGGAATAAGCTCTTCCAGAACATGGCTACCTAGCCTGAAAACCCTGCAAAAAACTATTGATTCTGGCTATGAAAACCTTCAACTTCACACTGAAAAAAAAATTCTACCCACCCCCCAAAAGGAAAATAAAATAAAAGATCTTTTCACAAGCAGCTCATTATTCAGTCTAGTGTTGGTTCTTCAGTTTGGGAGAGTAAAATGCTGGGGTTTCCAGTTCAGGACACAATACAAAACAAAAAAGATGAAATTGTTGTGGGATTGTGTAGAGATGCATTAGAAGGCCTGGTGGGGCCAGTAACATGCACACACTTAGAAACATATAAAGTGTCACCTACCTACCTTTTTTCTTTCTTTCTTTGGAGGCAATCATGCTAGAAGCTTCTGCCTATAATAGAGCATTACCTGGGTTTCCATCATGTAACTGTACACCTGTGCAAACAGTGATCAATATTTAAAGTATCCCTTGTATCTTTTTTATTTTTAGTGGCTCACTTCTTTTTGTAAAACATTATTCAATAATGCATGAATATGTTTGACAGTGTTCCTTGTTGATTTATATATCTAATAAAACACCCAAGGGTTTTGTTGTTGTTGTTCTTTTTGGAGCAGTAGGAAGTCATCACAAGGTTCCAGAGTATTCCAAGAAGAACTCCTCTGTCCCTTTCCTTTGGCTTGAGGAAATGCTTGAAAATGTCAAAATCTGAACTTGGCAAGTCACTTGGGGGGATGAGGAGATCATCATGACTAGCTGAAGGCTTGCATAACTGACCTGTAGCAGAGTTCCCAAACAATCATCCTATCAATGTTCTGATGTGGATGACTTCTATGATTGTATTATTTTTGTTAAAGTGATTTCCTAACCTACGCTTAAAATGTATTCGGTAAACTTGGTTGACTTCTGATGTTTCTATGCTAAGCAGCTTTCAGGTTTCTTTTGGAGAATCCGTTGTTGTTGCTGTTGTTGGTACGTCACCATAGTTGTCCTCAAGATCTCATTTCTTCATGTTTGTTGTAATTCTGATTTAGTGTCAGTCTTTTATTTAATGCTACCTTGATTGTTAGGAGAACTGTTTAAAGAGGTATCTCTGCCACAGTTAATAATAAGTGCAGTTGTCACCAATGAAAATAACCTTTGACTTTTAATACATAAATTTTGTTTACCATGCAGCTGGCAACACAAGGCACAGTAGCAGCTTATTCCTGACAACTGACATCCTAGCAAGCAACTAATGGTTGTGAAGCAAATATTTTACTGCTGCTTTTTAACAGTTATCTAATCAGAACACTCTTTAAAAAGAGGGGATTACTGCTAAAACCAGAAAAGAGCTGATTGGAATGTGAGAAACAGTTAGAAGCTGACAAAGGCATGGTACAGCAGAGCTCCCCTGGAGTTTAGATGACATATGAAAATATTAGTACTCTGAAATATTGGCATATATGTATTTCCACTTCACAATTATAAAGAATTGCAAAAGCTTTCTTCTGAAATCAGCCAGTGTGGAAAACAAACAAGCCCATGTGCCAAACTCTCTACCTAAAATCAGATACCAGGATTACCAGAAATATCATTGTCCATTGAATATAAAATTATATTTTCCCTCATATGTGCTTTCTGGAGATGTTATGCCCAAGCAGATAGAGGCAAATGCCCTTCAGCCAAATGTAGAACGTGTTTGGCTTCCAAGAAGTAAAACTGAGGAATTTGTGGGGCAGTTTGTCTGTTTGTTGACAATATTTTGCAAGTTTGTTGCATGTCAACCTGCTGGAAAAATGGCCAACAATTGTGATATTTTTTGCATCAAAACATGTTTTTAGGGAGGAAGAAAAAAATTAAAAATGTATTTGTACAACAACAACAACATTCTGAACAATAAATACATAAATAAATAAATTGCAAAATTTTATTTGCAAAGCCTTGGGTTTGTTTTTTCCCCAGCAGGGAGAACACTTTTGAAATTATGTATTCTTGAATGCAAGGGGAATAAGTGAAGATTTGCATCTCTGCTTTGCTCTTCCACTGTGCTGTCTTGCAAAAGCAGTATTTAAAAGTCAAATAAAAGTATTAGATAGACTTTGTTTCACTACCATTTTACCCCCTCCCTTGTCCACTTGAAATACTTTGAAGGGTCAAATTTAACTTTCCCCCCCTAAAAATAGGGGTCCATTCCTTCAGTGGATCCCTATAAAACTCCTGAACAAATTTGTATTCCTAAATAGGAAAGTATGAAGTTAGGCAGAATTGCAATGCAAGAGCGGGGAAATGATTGTCACATCCTTTCAGAACATAACAGTCATCTTGGAAAAATTGAAAAGCAATAAGCTGCACTGGAGCTGTTTTTCATGGTTCACCGCTCATCACTCACCATTTGCCAACATTAAGGTCACCAAAGCAGCGTCTCATATTTGTTCCCTTAGAGGAACCGTGACTGTGTGTCTAGTGTCAAATGTAACCTTTATAGAAAGGGAGAAAGGTATTTTCAGTGATAGTTTTGTTTATTATGATATGTGTAATTTTTCAAAGAAAGAAAAGTTAAAAGCCTCCAGCTGCAAAAGACAGAGAACAAGTCTACAATTATAGATTTTTCTTTCTCTCTCTCTCTTAAGAACTTCAGTCTGCAATGAGGACCCCATAATGATTCCCTATGATTTCTGAAGTAAGTTGCCTTGATGTTTTGCATTCCTTAATGTACAGAAGGTGGGTTCCTCATAATACTCTAATAAAATCTTCTATCCCTTCAATATATGGCCTTTATAACTAGTCCCTTGAAATGAAACATGCCATTCTTCTCTCCTCAAACTGAGGTCCTCCTGCACTACACTTTATATTAGAAGTAAGGAACCTTTGGCCATCCACATGTCTGGACTTCAACTCTCGCAATTTGTTACCATTCGTCATGTCAGGGAAAGGGGTTGTTGGGAGCTGTAGACCAAAGCATCTAGAACAGTGGTTCCCAACCTGTGGGTTGGGACCCCTTTGAGGGTCGAACGACCCTTTCACAGGGGTCGCCTAAGACCATCGGAAAACACATATTTGCACTTAGCAATGAAAATAATTGTATGGTTGGGGGTCGCCACATCATGAGGAACTGTATTAAAGGGTCACGGCATTAGAAAGGTTGGGAACCACTGATCTAGAAGGTAAGCAGAATCCAGAATCTTTTCCCACGAGTGCAAGCATGGGCATGCACTGGGGTTTCAGAGGACCTATTTTTGTCACTTCATGCTGTGCAGAGTAATGTTTGGCAATTTTGTCATTTTGGGGAGTAAATGTTTGGGGAGTGAAGAACCAAGACAGCACTGAAAAGCATTAAAGAGCAAAACTGCTTTCAGAACCAGCAACAACAAAAAAGCATTTTGTGTTAAAAGAGGTTCAGTCAACTCAGGAGGCTGTGGGGAGGTGTATAAACAGAGCATTAAAACTGTCCAAGGGCCACTAGATTCCCATCCCTGTGCAACAGTTATATTAAATGTAGTTCAATGACCAAGATCCAGTGAGGTACATTACTGATGGAAATTCTTCTATCAGTAAAACCAAAGAGACAAGCTTCAATTTTAGAAGGGCCAGCCATGCACCTCACAAATAATAATAATAATAATAATAATAATAATAATAATAATAATAATA
>NC_056522.1:154403205-154448355 GCF_019175285.1 Sceloporus undulatus | reverse complement strand
ATAGCTTCTAGTGTCATTGATGTTGTTGTTGTGTGCCTACTGTTGTTTCTCACCTATGGCAACCCTATGGTGAACCTATCATGTTGTTGTGGTTGTGGTTGTTTTTGCAAGAATTGTTTAGAGGGGGGTTGCTTTTGCCTTCCAATGAGATTGAGAGAGTGGACCTTGCCCAAAGTGACCCAGTTGGTTTACGTGGCTGAGCAGGGATTCGTACCGTGGTCTCCAGAGTCTTAGTCAAATGCTCAAACCATTACACCATTGTGGCTCTCAGCATCACTAAGCTACCAGAGTATCCCTAAAATGTGCCCAATGAATTCATTGCTCAGTAATAAGTCAATGTTTATTTGAATTTCATTTCCTTTCTCCCTGAAATAACTAAAGGGGTTAGGCCAAAGAATCATCAGAAGAGAAACCAGTGAACAGTAAGCCCTTGCTGGCATACTGAGCAGGTACTCAAGGCACCTGGTCATGTCCCTTCCCATTATGGTGAGATGTTTTGTATTTTTACTTAAATTATAATACAGGGGGCCCTTCCTTTCTGGTGAAGGGGATTGGATAGGAAAAAACATGTGAGCACAAGCCTAAATTAGTCAATCAGCAGTGATGTGCATATGCCCACATAAGCACGCCCATGAGCACACACCACCATGAGCATTAGCAGGGCAATCCATGGGTGCTTTACACTACAAATGTCTATGCCACCAATACAGCAGGCCCACTATAATCATTTTCAAAGTTGCATCTACAGAAAACATACAGATTAACAGAGGTGCCCCCTTCAGTCTTTGGTGATCCTTAAACAACTAAACCTGTTCCCTGTTCTCTCCCATGGTTTTGGCAGAAGCCTTACTAAGCTGCCTATCTGCCTGTAAACTTTTATGAATTCAAGAGCGGAGGGAAAGGTGCCATTCTTCATAAATCTGGAGCCAGCCTTGGATTCAGGTGCCTCCTACCAGGATTTAAGAGTGAAAACTCTCCAAAGTCTTTTGCCTCTTTATAACCCTCTGAGCAAACTATTCCAGTTTATATGTACCATGAAAAGTCTCTGTTTTCTCTTCCCGTGAGTCTGTCTTTCATGAGGAGGGAAGCCCACAGGCAATTCAGGCAGCCTGAAGGACCTTAGACCATGAGAATGAACTCTTCTTGTTTCCCCTGACAACCATATTTATTTAATTTAGAAGTTTCTTCAGACATCCTTCAAACTGAGTAAGTTCCAGTGACTCTTCAGCCTCATCAGTATCTTGAGTGGAGTTTAATAGCCAGACAATGTCACTGACAATAGTCCCATTAACCGAAATGCAGTACAACTGAGCTGAAATTTCTGATGTTTTTCTGGGTAGAAAAATTAGGTTAGATTTTTTTCCCTACCTTCCTTCCCCCCTCCTCTGAAAGAAAAAGAAAGTTCCTTTTCAGACATTTCTCCACTTCGTTTTCTTTTCTTTCTTTCGTTAGATCATAGCTGCCACTCCCAAACCGCATCTTTGTCACATATTGCTCCAAAGTGACACAGGCCCATGGCAATCTGGAAGATGCAAAATGGCAGTCAGGTTGTCATTACAGTTACTGCTTCTGTTGCTTGCAAGGGCTGGAAGGCATCTCTTTCCCTTGGAGAAAGTTAGTGCAATTGTTCTGCAACTTTTTCTGCCCCCCAAATAGGATTGACAATCTTCTGCATCAATTTGTAACTAAGACTAAAGTGTGAGTGCTGCCACCTACACTTCTAAAATTTGTTGTGCATCTGGTTCCATACAAAATGGAGCAAAACCAACAATCTTTGGGAATGGGGATCCTAAAATTTGTTGATTAGTCCCAAAAGCAGGAAAAAAATGTTCAGGATGTGAACCAAAATGTAAATATCAACTATGATCAAAATTAGTACTCTAGAACAAATTCACACTTACACAAACAGGTAGTTGAGAGACTGAGTACAAAACCTCAACAGAGTCTTCATTTTGGTTCTGTTAAATAATACATCATGTCTTTTGGTTCTGATGAGACACATGGATGTGTATATCATGACAGATGAAAAGACAGACAGAAAACACATTAAGATATGGAATATATAGATACATAGGCCTGACTATTTTCCATAATTGTGTCACACCATTTTGTGGCATTTCCTATGAGCAACACAGGAATTTTTTCCCCTCTTAGGATCTGCACCCAAAGGGCATAACAATAAGTAGTTTTAATAGTCCTTAATCTTTAATTTTAAAGGATTGTTGATACATCTGCTGAATAGACAGTTGTTATAGTTAGAAAATGGCTCAAAAGCAGACTGTATTTCATCTTATTATGGATTGTTTTTTCTGCACCATCCATTAAATTGCAATGGCCTTTGGCTAAATACAATAAAGATGATTGATGACCTAGAGTACTAATAAACTCAAGAGAAATTTCTGGTTAAAGCAATAAATTAGGGCAATTCTCTTCTATCTAGAAACTTAACCCATTACAAACCTCCTTCAAATGTGTACCTTGAAAAAGAAAGACTAGATACACTGACCACTATTCTTGTCTCCATTCCTGTCTTCACGCTTAGGTTGGAATGCTTGAAGGAGAAAAGCCAAAGGTCAGAAACCAGGTTCCTGAGACAGTAGTTATAAAGTCTGTGTGATTAAGTAGCTTTACCTTGAAACCTGGATTGCTGCCTTATTAGCCCATATTTCCTTCTACACTTGAAAATCAACACACACAAACCACTTGAACTCTCTGTGCCAGGATTTTGCCTCAGATCAAAATTCTTAGTTCAAGCTCTCAAGCAAATGTGTAATTCAGAACAACCAGTACAATATGCATGCATTTAATGAATGTGAGAGGCAGAAGGATTGTGAGGACTCCACACTGGTTTACATGTTATCCACTACCCTTCTTGCTGTGACATGACTGTCTCTCCCATGCTCAACAAGGCATATTTGGCCAACCAGGGTTCCCCCTTGCATGATGGACCTTTTCATATTTATATCAATACATACATAAGGCCCCGTCATACTAATGCTAAATGCAGAATTCTTAGGAGCCATGATCTACACCTTGTCTGTTCCTGTGCAGAAATAAAGGTAATGCTTGGAGATAAATTGTCAGCATTGGCCCTACCTTGGTAATCTATTGTGTTTAAGTCTATTAGATACATAGGGGTGAAAACAACAAGACATCCAATATATGAGTTGATTTGATACAATCAATTGGAATAGGTCAGTCCTGAGAGGATATTGGTCCTCTGAAATTCAGTATTATGGCCAAGGCAGAACAGGAAACATGATAATTGTTTCAATAATAATAATAATAATAATAATAATAATAATAATAAACCTGACCAAACCACCAAAAATATGAGAGCAATGGAGCATGATTTCTGTGATAGCTTAGAAGTGCACTGTGGCATGGTGAATCTGAAAGAGGAAAAAAATAACACCGGGGAAAGAAGTAATAAACTCATTCTACCCATGGGCAGGCTTCACAGCAGTCAAGTAAAACAAATAGAAGAAAGCAGCTGCTGCCACCGCCTACAGGGAAATGTAATGACCCAAGTTATGATCTACCAAAGACAGAACCAGAAGAAGTCAGAAAGTTACAGGGAGCAAAAGTGGGTCTAAAGAAGCAAGTGTTGAGACTGTCCTGAGTTGCACAAAGAGGTTGTTCAGCCAGAATGGGAGATGAATCTGACCTTTCAGGCAGTTTTAGGCCACATAGAGGATGTTCCCACTTAATATTTGAAACGATTTTAAATACTGTCCTGAGTTGCACAAAGAGGTTGCAATGCATGTTATCGCCACAATCTCAATTCCCTTTTGTTCACTTCCCAACTTTCATATTCAGAAGACAATAAGAAGTGTATGGTTTTACCAGGTGAAAGAAAAAACTAGTCTAGCATCTCCCACTCTTAGCCACCAAAGTGGCTAATGCCCTATTCCCCTTGCTCTGGAATCATCCTGTTCAGACAGCACATGTCTCAAATCCCAGTTCTGGTGCCATCTGTCAGGATGATGTCCAGCACATTCTTCACCAGAACTAGATTAAAACACACTTAATACTATGTTGCTCCAGATGTTCTGGGAAGATCCAGAGTCCTTCATTCCCAGGACACCCAGAATGAAACACCCAGCATGTGACAATCATTAGACACTTCATTCTGACTTCAGAAGAGAGTAACCCACGGCAGCAGCAGATGCTCCAGGTGGCTTGGTGAGGATTCCCATGCAGACAAAAGCAGGAGCAGAGGGTGAGATAATGGGGGCAGGTTGAGGCAGCTGTGAGGCCACAATACACTGAGCTGCCCTGGGGTATTCTGGCCAATGCAGATAAGGTATTAGAGATCTCAGGATAATATGAAGCAGGACATGAAGGCAATATATCTTCCCTGTTGTATACTTTAGGCTGTCTCTGAACAGACTTTCCACAAATTTACCAAATCCCCCAAACAAAGCCTAATACCTGGCTAATGACTAGGGATGGAGAAGAAATGTCTTCAGTTCACATTTTCGTAATGAAAATGTCCATTAATTACTTCTTAAGACTGGGCAATGGGACAAAAGGTATTTTGCCTCAACTGTCTCTAAATTCCCAAGGCTTGACATATGTTAGAACTATGGCAGAACAAAACTGGGGGGGGGGGGGGCAGAAGTACATATATTTGAAAAACAAGTGTTCGACAGTGGAACAAACTCCCTCGGAGTGTAGTGGAGTCTCCTTCCTTGGAGGTCTTTAAACAGAGTCTTGATGGCCATCTGTTGGGTATGCTTTGATTGAGATTTCCTGCATGGCAGGGGGGTTGGACTGGATGGCCCTTGCGGTCTCTTCCAACTCTATGATTCTATGATACTAAGTTTTTATTGCTATTTGTGACTGCGTCAACTTCAACCTATGGTGATCCTATGAATCAGAAACCTCCAAGAATCCCAGTCATCATCAGTCCTACTCAGGTCTTGCAAATCCAGGGCTTTGGATTTCTTGACTAAATCTATCCACTTGTCATGCAATCATCCTCTTTTCCTACTGCCTTACCAAACATTATAAATTTTTCCAATGAGTCACATTGTCCCAGGATATCTTCAAAGTATACTTTTAGTCATATTGTCTTCTTGGGTGAGAAAAGCATTTTTGAGAATTCCTGAAGAACAAGAGTAGTCCCAGCAGACTGGAGCAGGGCAAATGTTGTCCCCATCTTCCAAAAAAAAAAAAAAAAAAGGGGGGGGGGGGGGGAGATTGGATCCTGACAATGATTGCCCAGTTAGTCTGACATCAATACCAGTAAAAATTCTAGAACAGATAATTAAGCAGAGTCAGTGAACATTGAGAAAGCAATGCCATTATCGCAGGAAGTCAACATGCGTTTCTGATGCAGCCTAAAATTGCATTGGCCTTTTTAGCTGCCACATCAAACTGTTAACTCATGTTCAAGTTATGGTCTACTAGGGCTCCTATATCCCTTTCCCATGTAGGGTTGTTAAGCTAGGTGTACCCTATCCTATATCTGTTCATTTCATTTTTTCAGCCTAAGTGCAATACCTTACATTTCTCCCTGTTCAAACTCATTGAGGGCCAGTACAGAAGGGCAGCATGCATCCACCTGTTTCCTGGCTGGATTGGGGCCACAGCAACCCCATACCATGGCCCCAATCAGGCCTCCGGAGAGTGCAAAAAGGAGCCACCAAAGAGGTGCCATAGCAGCAGCAGTGCTACTTTATGACCCCCTCTTCTGTGCTTCATCATGTGGATGCAGCACCAGAGGGACATCATCATGGCATGCGGTGTGTGGACGAGCTCATGCCAAAAGGGCACCCTGAGGGTGGGGTTAGGGCACCTGGCATGCAGACACTGTGCCCTAACCCCACTCACAGGCTGGCATAAAGTGCCGGTCTGTATTGCCTCTGTGTTAGTTTTGGCCATTTTGAATTTTGATCCTCTTCTCCAGTATTAGATACCCCTCCTAATTTGGTGTCATCTGCAAATTGAATAAGCATGCCCCCTATTCTTCCATCCATATCATTGATAAAGATGTTGAATAGTGCAGGGCCCAGAACAGAACCCTGTGGCACTCACAAATACATGTGGGACTTTAGTGGTTATATTGAACACATGCATGCAAATCGTAGCATTCTCTCTTTTCTGAAAATGTGAAACATTTTCTCAACTAAATTTCAAATAAACATGAGAAAAATCATGTAGGGCCTGAACAGACAGGTTAATATAAAGCTTCTTCGGGTCCCCTTGAAGGTATTCTGTTTAAATGGCGTATGCATCTTAAGAGGCCGGAAGCTGTGCCAAAGCTGCTCTCTAATCCTTTTGGACTGGAGCATGGCTTTGGTGCAGCTTCCAGCCTCTTAGGACGCATGCAGCATTTAAACAGCATACCTCCAAAGTGACCCAAAGCAGCTTTATTTTGGCCTGTCTGTTCTGTTCGAGCCCATATTTAGTTCATCTTTCCAGAAAACAGAAAGAATAAATGAATGAATATATTTAAATTTGTATCCTAGTTGAGTGAGTTTAGTACACGTGTTTATTTATTAACATAGCTTCATTATATATGGATTTTAAAAGACATTCACTTATGAAGGAGGAAACATCAGCAGCAGTCTCATTTGAAATAGAGTCCACATCAACTAGAGAATAATGGAGACCCCAGCCCACAAATCAATTAGTGCAGAAAGGAAACATCATATTTAATCTTACTACAATTATGGAAAAATGAAAAAAGAATGAGAAAATGGCATGTATGTAGGAATGGATGGATCAGTATGTCATCCATCCTATGACCTGTGTCATTTTCCTGTGTGTTAATTCACAGGTCTATTATAGACCTGTTCTTCTATTAGCTGAGTGAGGCAGCTGTCTTGGACAGTAGATTCTAAGTGTCACAAAAGGGCAGCAGATGCTTAGCTATTTAATGTGTTATTATTGCATTTTTATAGCATGGATTGAGAAGTGTGTTTATGGGATTTTCTGTCTCATGTGGATTTTGGAGGGGGCACTATTGCATCTATAATAGTTATCCCATTTTGTAGCATCATTACTGCAAGTATTTTCTCATCCTTAACAGCAAGAATTTATGCAAAGAATAGGATATGTGGGAAAACACATGGAAGATAAAATGCAGTAAAGCTACCATGAATATACACTACAAGCCACCAGCAAGCTGATCTACCATCTACCAAAATGACATACTAAGAGAAATTATGGAGGAGGAATGGAGCAATCTGTTCCTCTTCCTACAGCCCATTGCATTTTCATGGTAGGGAGGGAGGAAGACCTCTCTACCTCCACAAGAAGCATTAAAATCAAGTGAGCTAGTAGAAGAGGGATTAAGTGCTAATTTCCTGGTCGCATGTAGGTGTCGTGTGAGTTGAACAAAAGCATCAGGGAGCTACCACCTTTTTAGTTCTTTAGAATGTGATCTATTCTCTCAGATCTTGGAAGGATGGGTAACTTAATAGATACTGTCAGGGGATCTCTGCTTTGTGGATGTGATTTTGGACTTTGCAGTCAAGCTCAAGCATGAACATAGACGTGAAAATAAACAAGATATAGCAGAGGAAGGTTCAGTAGCTTCCGTCTCAATGAACTGTGGAATCTACCCCAAATTTTAGTCTGATTTTGAAGGAGCCATTCAGGGTGCTGAACCCTATGTACTGAATAGATTCAACTCCTTTAACATTTGGGCTAAACCATGGGACACACTGACTGCCCTCATGACATGGAAACTGTTGCTTAGCACAGGTCAAATGCCTTGTTCCTCCTTCAGGCTACACAAAAATTGTGGAACTCAGCCAGAATGTTTATGGAAACCTAAATTAACCTCTTGGGTGCACAATGTTTACTACTGAATGCTAGTTGTTTCCTTTAAAAAAAAAAGATCTCTGCTGAGTAACCCAAGATAGTGATGGTGCACATAAGAGGAAAAACAAGGCTGGGCAGAGTGCAGTCCTCTAGGTGTTGTTGGGCTGCACCTCCTGTCAGCCCCAGCCATAAGGTGAGGAATGCTTGGAATTGCAGTCCAACAGAATCTGGAAGCCCTGCATTTTCCCCACCTCTACTGTAAAAATTATGTGCTGGAGGTTCATTCAAAATTATGTGCTTTGGAGGTTCGTTCAAAGTATCACATAATATATTTTTTCATATATATTGGTATTTAGAGCTGTATAGGTCATTAAATGTGTGTTCCATATCTGTCTAATTATTGGTGTTATTAACTCACTTTCTTTGTATTCCCATCATAAGCTATGTGGGACTAAAAATGCCCTTTTCAATTAAAAATGGATTTCTCCAGCATCTTGATATTTCCCCATAGAGTGAATATGTAGGAAGCCAGCTACAGTGGCTTGATTGAAATGTGATCATACAGAGACACAATAAAAGGTCAGTTCTAGCTGTGATTATATTTCTTGCACTACAATGCTTTGTGTGTCTACTTCTGTGGGGCAGTTAGATCAATATAGGATTGTACCTTCTAATCTGTAAGTAAGCATTTACATCATCACAAAGTTGGTGTACTTTTCTAATGTCCCATTTCCTAGGAGTTAGAGATAACTGAGAAATATTGAAGAGAAATTTAAGGCAGACCTTATACCACTACTGTACACTTACAAAATCTCAATAGTAAACCCATATTCTATTACAAAGCAGAATAGCATTCATTATTTCATAGCACAAGGTGCTGTGATCTAAAGTTCAGAGGGTAGATTGTTTACCATGAAATGCCACATTTGCATACGGTAAGTACATTCGTTTATTTAAAAACCCATGCAAATAGTCACACAAATGCGGATGTAAATAGCAAAATGGAATATGTACACACTTACATGTGGGATTTTTCAGTACTTAGATCAATAGAAGATTGGTCCATGCATTCCAAATTGCCCATTTTTTTTTAATTTAGTGGAATTATTTATTTAATATATTTGTTACATCTGTTCCCTGCCCGTCTACCAAGGACCTCAAGAAGTCATTTCAGCCTCATATCAAATCTTATGATACGCTGCTAAAGTAAAGGCAGGATCCTAACACCTAAACAATCTGAAAATTGTGAGACAAAATAAAAGAAAGGGCCATTTCAACCACACACTTTAGAAAGTCCTCCTGTGGAGCAGCCCCACTGTCTCATCACTGTTTATAATCAGGAACAAGTGAAATGAACCGCAATGTCTTTCTCCTTGTGTTGTTGTTGGAAGTCTTTTCAGCTTTATGGTGCCCCTAAATGGAAACTTGTCACAGGGTTTTCTGGGGCTGATATTGTGTGACTTGCCTAAGGTTACCTGGTGGGTTTCCATGGCCAAGTGAGGAATCAAACCCTGATCTCCAGAGTTGTGGTCCAACGCTTAAACCACTCCACTACACTGACTTTTTCTTAGAGCAGTGTAGATCCCTTCCAGAAACTGACAATGGTACCTTCTGCAGTTTTCATGCCACTCCTAAACAATGAGAAGACTGGACTAGTTCCATCAGGTCAATGTACAAAGACACTATGACAGATGAAGGGACATCTGAAGGACAACACTGTTCCTCATCATTGTGCTTTTGAAATCTTCAGTTACATGCTTCAGGTTCTTATCACAATCCTGTCACTCTCACAGGCACATTTTGTGGAAACATGGCAGAGGGCCTTCTCAGTGGTTGTTCCCGTATTTCATACCTCCATCTTCAGAGGAGCTAGACTAGCTATCTCCTTGTTGTTCTTCCATTTTTCTCTCTCTAATACACTTTGCAACCTGATGGTTATTCAGGAAAGAGTTTTAATAGTGTGCCATATTGCTTTTATTTCTGACCAGTTTAATGAATTGTTTTAAATTCTTTGTAATTTAGATAAGCTGTAATTATATTTTAACAATATTTTTGGTATGGTGGGTATTGTGAATAAGCTTTTGTATTTTGCATTGTATGTGTTTACCTGTATTTACTTTTATCTGTATTTGTTTTAAATGTGAAAATCAACCTGGATTCCCAACTCTGGAAAACAAATGAGATTAAAATCTTCATCACCACCACTACTATCATCGTCATCATCATCATCATCATCATCATCATCATCAATTATCATTTGAACCTTGGTAATCATCTGATTCACAATCTATTCTGCCCTACTCAAATGAGAAATAACTTGGATAATATCCCAACACATCTTAAACTTTTTAAAAAGTTCCTCTTTCCCCTTCCCAAATCCTGTGCATAAGCCCCCATTTCCTGAAAGATCAATAGCCTTTCTCATTATTACCTAGCCATTTCATGGACACCATCATCACATAAATAAAAGAAAAAACAAAATATATTTGAAGGACTATAGGGTCCTGGGGATTAAGGGAATAGAAAGCAGGGAAAGATTTGTACATTTGGAAGTTGGGAATGCTTCTCTAGCTCAGGTTTTAATCCATTCTGGGGAACAAAGAGGAGGGGAATATGAAACTTAGCTTGCCTTTGTTTTGAACATTTATAAACCCCCAAAGATCTTCTCTTTGCCTGACCTCGGAGAGCTTTGTCAGCAGTTCCTGATGGGATGTTTGAAAATTTATATGGTTTATATATAAACTGCAATAAGGGAGAAAATGGTTTAGAAAACCAGAGCATTTTGAAAAGCTAAACATCCTGATTTCTGACTACTGCCTCTGGAAGTGTCATTTGATTTTCTTGTTTGTGTATCAGTGCCTAGAAAATAGGGGGTTGTAATGTTTATTTATCTACTTCATGTAGATGAATACTGCAGGATAGTGGATATTTGCGAAGAGCTCTGGTAATGTCACACCAGAGAACATTCGCTGCATTATACATTTAGTTGTTAGGCAAAAGGTGTTGCTCTACATAGATTCTAGCCCAGGTGGACTCAAGGGGGTTGTAATCTTTAGCTATATATTTGTTAGAAAGCTCTTATAACTGAGTGATGGAAAGCAATCTGCTTTTATACAACATGTTGTATATGCACTAACATTGCTCTAACTCAGATTCATAACCAATGTCTTTCCCACCGTTTCTTACAATATAGTAGACTATAATTAAAATGATTCAAATAATAAATTGCCACCAGCATTCCTAGGGTATTTCTGCATCTGCTAAAAACTTTGACACTTTAAAAAAAACATAGTTTAAGAAGTGTGGAAAAGAAAAATCATATTCTACCAAGCAATTGAACCTACAAGGCAGTTCTGGAACTGTAACATATAGCACAGTGGAAAGGAACTGAATGTGCAAGGCCCAAGGGAGAAGAAACTGGTTAAAGGCCATGGTGCACAACATGAAGATTTGGGGGGCAGAGCCCTCTCCACTTCCACTTTGGATCTGGCAGTTGAGAAAGAAGGAAGGAAGATAGCAGAGAGAGGGCGATCTCTGGGACTGCAACAGTATGGGGCTCAGATGCTCACTATGTCTTCTGGTCCTGGCATTTGCAGCGCATATGACCAGCAGTGCATGTTACGGAAATTTCCACTTGTATGTGCTCCTACAGCTGTGGCCCCTTGGTGGTGTTATGTGAGAGTTTCTAGGTCCTTCCCCCAATTTAGCCCCCCATGTTTGGTGTTGTGTGCCATTAAGTCATTTCCAACTTATGGTGACCCTATCACAGGGTTTTCTTGGCAAGATTTTTTCAGAGGAGGTCATCCAGTGGATTTCATGGCCAAGCTGGGAATTGAACCCTGATCTCCAGAGTCATAGTCCAACACTCAAACAACTACACTATGCTGGATCTCTTTATGAATTGCAATGGTTTCCCCGGGCCTTGCAGGGCCTGATTAAGGCAGCATTAGGACTCTGCATGCCTCATGGACTCCATTGGGATTTTCCAGCCCTTCTAGGTCCTAATTAGGCTTCTGTAAGCCTCGTACCGCCTGTTTAGTCCCTTGCAGGCTTGGTGGAGTTCATGGGGACTCCTCAGGCCTTTTGAGCCCTGTTTAGACCTTGTAGACCTTGTAGGGTGCAATTGGGCCTTGTAAGCCCAAATATGTCACTTCAAGCAGGACAGTAGTCAATAGGTGTGAATCTCTCTCTTGTGTATTGAGGGGTTTGGGCGGCCTTTAGGCCAGTATCTGCATATTATGAAATTTTGCTGTTTCGTACTGCTTTCCTTTCAGCATTTTTCAGAGCCTTGTGTGTCAATGAGTTAATGGTGTCCTCTGTGTGGGGACCCCTCTGGTAAAGCACTTGACTTGAGGGATGTTTGGCTGACGAAACAGCAGTCTTTACTTCTTCTAAGGCAAACCAGACAAGAGCAGGCACAACTCTTTGACTGACATTCTGCAGTGATTGAGCATTATGACCTGTATTAGCATTGCATGGGTTTTTGCAGGTTAGCTGTTCTCAGGCTGGTCCCTTTTTCTATCATGCAGAGAATTCTCCTATCACCAGATTTCAATTTTGGTTGGTTATTGCTAAGGCATTCTCCAGATCAGGCCTGGGTGGGGTTTGATTTGGAAATCATTCTTTTAGAATCATAGCTGCCTCTCTGGCATCCACAATGGGGATAAACATGGTTGCCATTCAGCAGCATTAGCTTATAAGAGATATATTTGCACTCTCAAGTGTTAATGTTGTTTGTTTACTAATGTTGTTTGAGATTCTAGGTTCTGCTTGGAGAGGTTTCATGTTTTGCTCTGAGGACATAGCATGGTCTGTTGGGCAGCATGACATGGACAGACAAACTATTTTGGGTTGCAGCTGGGCCTGACTGACCAAGCCACAGTTGAGTGATTGCAGAAGAGGGGGGTGTGATGGCATGGTTTACTTTATTTTTTGTTTATGGATCTCAGCTGCACAATCTGGTATTCACCTTGGGGGTAATGGTCTTGGTTTGCTGAAAGGTAGAGCTCTGATTCTTCAAGCATTCCATGACATTCAAATTAGTCAAGCCCAATGTCCTGGGGTGCATTTATTATGGTCAGATCTTCTTCCTCACCAGGTTTGATGGGAGTGAGGGTGATCCAAGCTGTCTGGATAAGTGGGTGAATAGGGAAGTTAAGAAAACATTGATATAAGAGTTGGACCATTTCTTATCAAATCCTCAATTGTATTCCACAGGCCTGTGCTTTACAGAGCTGATGGAGTTCACCTTTCTGAGGACATCATTTTGCCCCCCAGTGATTTACAGCAGGAGGTGAGAACCACTCTGTCTGGTCTAGTGGAGGAAAGATTAAGCAGATTCTTTCACCTTCTTCATGGCAGGTAGTAGCGGGGGGAATAAGATTATGGTGAACAAGTATGGTGTTTTTGAATTCTTCTTGTGAAGTTTTCAGACAATTACATCTGTGAGCCACCGAGGAAGGCAGCAGAGAAATGAAATAATTAAACAAACATAGCGAGAGCAGCTGATGACTGGAACTTTTGGAGATTTCTCATCATAGGATCACTGTAAGTGAAAGATGAGTTGATAGCATATAACAACAACAAAAGGGTTCTTTGGAGATACCACATACCATCAGCCTCTTTTCCCATGTCCTCAGAAATGTCTAGTTGAAAACAAGGAGAGGTTTCCACACAGCATGAGTATTTTCCACACATATAGCAGTGAGGTTGCAGGTGTTATGTCATGTATTTTGTTTTATCTCCTGGTTATATATATACTTTGAATCACCTGAGTATTCCTTCTCTAAGAAAACCCTATGAAATGTATGGGGTCATCATAAGCAGACAAGCGACTTGAAGGCATGTAGTCACACACATGAGTCAACAGCATCTATATACATGTATATTTTTCTGCACATAGAAACACAAGAACCTGCTTCATACCAGCATGTGATGTTTATCCAACTAGCCCAATATGTATCTGCTTTGACTGGCAGCAGCATCCCATTCCCAGGAACTTGAATATGGGATTTTTGCATCCAATTCATGGGCTTTACCTCTGAGCTTTGACTAGGAATGAACGGATCTTTGTTAAACTTCTACAGTGGTTATATGTTTTTAAGCAAAAGTTCATTCCACTCTATCACTGTATCTGTTTGTGAAAACTCTTTTTTAAAAAGTCCACATGAACAATCATATACATTTTTGCATGCATTTCCCTCAATTGTATGCAATTCTCCAAAATTATTTTTGTATGCAACTTTCTTCAACTTTCTTAAATGTACACATTTTAAACCTGCAGGAGTATGAAAAATAAAGCTCAGTTTCATTCCAGCCACATACTAGTTTGTGCATATTAATTAGGTTGATTTACATTAAGACAAGAGCCAAATTAATTTTGTTCTAGAGGCATCATAGTGAACATCCTTCTGTGCATGTAAGATATACAAATGTCAATCTGGGAAGGACTGACTGGATTCCTAGTATTCACTTGTATCACCACTGGCTGGGCTCAATGGGCCTGATGAGAACTGTATTCCGGTAACATCTAAAGGGCCAGTTTTCCTACAATAACTAAGAGAGCTCTTGGAATTTAAAGGACTGGGGTTTAAATAAATAATAGGGACAGACCAGAACATTAATTTTTGAGTCACAAGTACAAGGAACTTTCAGTTAACTATTCTGGTTTTTATTGTTTTAAATTATGTTATTATTGATTGTATGGTTTTATTGTTTTATTGTTAAATTTACATGTGAGGGACGGAGGGTTGGAGGGTTGGGGAGATTAAGATAATGTTTTGCTATTTGTTTATGTAATTTGTCTTAATTTTACTGTTACCCGCCTCGATCCTCAAGAAGGGAGAAGTGGGATACAAATAAATAAATATATTATTATTATTATTATTATTATTATTATTATTATGTTTTATTCTAACACTTTTTTTGTTTTATTTATATACCGCTATTCCAAAGATCATAGCGGTGAACAGCAAATAAGCTAATTAGCAAGTAAGCTAATTTGCCCCCAACAGTCTGGGTACTCATTTTAGCTCCCTCCTCGGAAGGATGCAAGCCTGAGTCGAGCTTGGGCCCTTTTGCTGGTCTTGAACTCGCAACCTTGTGGTTTTGAGTGAATGGCTGCAGTACAGAACCACTGCGGCGCCACCAGGGCTCCATAACTTTCTAGCTCCAAACTAAGTCAGATACAGAGCCACTTGCTCAAGTGAGCTAGTGAGATCCTCTATTTCAACACGTTACACACTTATGTAGGAGCCAGCAGTGGCATAAATTATATTATTATTATGATTATTAGTAGTATTTTATTTATTATTATTATCCTTTATTTATGAAGCACTGTAAATTCACACAGCGCTGTACATACAATCTTTTTAATTAGACAGTTCCCTGCCCTCGGGCTTACAATCTAAAAAGACATGACACAGAAGGAGAAGGGAGTGGTGGAGGGAAAGGGTAAGAGGTCCAGCAGTTCCTCTCTACCTCTGAGGCCTGGACCAAGGCAGATGGACTGGAGGGAGGGCTTGGCATAGTGGTATGAGTGTTGGACTACAACTCTGGGGACCAGGGTTCGATTTACCATGAAACCCACTGGGTGACCTTGGGCAAGTCACATGGTCTCAGCCTCAGAGAAAGGCAAAGACAAACCACCTCGTAACATATCTTGCCATGATAGAGTTGCCTTAGGTTCACCTATGTTGGAAACAACTTGAAGACATACAAGAACAACAACAACAAACATACTTATATACTTATCTAAATATACATCTCACTACAGATACTGAAGAAAATCAGTTTGGTGTAGTAGACACCATCTGTACTTGGGTTCACCTTGCATGAACATCCAAATTACTGCAGAAATGAATCTGCAGATCTTTGTCTTCTGGTGGTACCCATGTTAGTGGCGTGGTAAATCCACTCCATGTTTTAAAGGCACTATCCAAAATGCCTGAGCCTTTCTTACAAACAGCCCCATGGGCAGCTCCTTTCCAAATCCAAACTTGGACTCAATTCATTACCCACTGACATGGGAGGAACCTGCTGACAGTGTTGCAGACAATTTAAACATGGCTATGAAATCATGACCAATAATTCACACATCTAGGGCTCTGAGCTTTTAATTATTTAACATCACAAGATCTTTACATGGAAGATGTGAAAACATTACAATATTGAGAGGATTCACACATCACTGGCATGGAATATGTGCATTATATTAAAATAGAAGTTCATCTTAGATATAATTCATTTCACCTGTGCAACAGTACTTTCAGCTCTGAAGTACCAAATTGTGCTGGATAAAAATCTTTCATTTCCCCCCTTGCAGTTCATGAAAGGAGTATTCACAGCAAAGCCAAGTACCCTTTGGAGGATTATTTATATTTACTGCAGAAAGTCATTAAAATGTCCGATTTCTTGATTCTTCCAATAAAGCAACATATCCTGAGGATTAACAAGATGCTGTGTCTCAAATCCCCAAATTATGATTTCTTATCAAAAAGCTGCCGCAGGGAGGCCCAAATGCTGGTGATAATTATATAAAACTACTTAATGAAGAGTAGCCTTTGTAAGAGGCCAAATATTAGTATAGACAAATAAGTCTAGCCTGTTGTCCTTCATGTTAAAAGGCCTGTTAGGTGGGATATTATTATATTGACAGATTGTTTGAAGTATTGGAGGGTTTACAAAATGTTCTCGTACCAACACTTGGGTCACAAATAGAGATTTCTAAGTAGGCAAGGCTAAAGATAAAAAGATAAAGGTATTCCCTGTTGACATTTATTTGGGCTATGATCTGTGTACATGTGTGTTTATTAATTTATTTTGTTTTTAAAACATAATTCAATTGGAGAGGCAAGATATAAACAACAACAACAACAACAACAACAACAATAATAAATACAGTAACTAAATTCTGTTTCTTTTTGGTAACATTATCAGCCAAGAATTAGTTCAGATGTCTTGTTGATGCAATGCATGATTATTATTTTTTTACAGTGTAATTTTCCAAGTTCCTCTCACTGTCTTACCATCAGAGTAGCAATATCTTGGTGAACTGAAAGCAGGGTGAAACCTTCACGTAAGCAAGAAGGTTATCTGTTTTTTTTATAGTCTTTGCAGCTCTTGCTTGGCTCCTTCCATTAAAACTGTAAGGTAGGAACAACTTTAATATTGTTTTAAACAGGTGCTTGTGGGAGTAGCCTGTCTTCCCTCTCAGGTGAGTGCCTTTTCCATACTCTGTTCTCTGACTTCTTCAGCTTCGTTGCTAGCCAGTCCCTCACTCGGGCATCTGCTGTTTTTCTTCTAATCTGTTTGTATCTTCTGTTTTCAAGTCAGGAAAGGAAAAAGCACCATTTCAAACTTCATCACAGTCTCAAGACAATAGGCTGCAAGAAGGCCAACTAAAATAACAAGCTGCTACTTGGACTTCATTCTTTTTCTCAGTACCTGCCTGGATTCTTTTGTGACAGAGTAAAAGGACAGCACACTCTGACCACTGGATGTGGTAATGAACATCACTGGGGGACTGTACCCCCACCTCTCAGAAATAACATCTTGGACTCAAAGAATGGACTCATATATCAGCCAGAGAAAGAACAGCTAAAGGTGGCTTGCTTTACCTTTCCATGCCACTAAGAATAGATTTGTACTGTCTAAATTAGCTTCCCCTCTTCCCTTCCAGTTCATGACTTTTCTAGCTAAGCCTGAGGGCAGGAATTGTCTTATTATTTGTCCTTATATGCTGCTCTCAGCTGAAGACCACACTCCTGATATCTACTCAGCATCCATTTAGAGCAGAACATTCAGTGTGGAAGCACCATTATATGGGATGCTCTTTCATTAGAACTTCAATAAAATCCTGGGGGCAGGATTGAGCTGGATCGTGACAGACCAGATGCAAATCCAGTGGATCTGGCCCAACCCTGAGATAAATGGGTCTTAACACAAGTCAAATTGACCTGTTGTTTGCTATGGAGTTTTCTGCAAACTCCATGGCAAACCCTGGGTGATAAGACAGCCCTTGTGAATTCCTTAACTTTCTCTGTGTCATGCCTACTGAGAAGCTACCCCCCACATCAGTGCACCTGACATGGAAACAGGGCACCTGGCTGTACCAGTGTAATCAGGTGCCCTGTGAGTGCCTAGCCATGTGCACCCGGGTGCTTGTTTCCGTGTCAGACGTAATGACAGGGGACTTCTCAATAGGGGTAATGTATAGAAGAGCACAAACTGGTAGGAGGTCCCCAGACAGGTGCACGGACCAACCCAGGCTAGCACTCAGGCCAGAAAAAACACAGACCAAGCCTTGCTTGAGCAAGTCTTCCCTAATTTTGGTCCCTAATTTGTCCAATTAATTACTATTTCTGGATCCTGGAAAGAATAGTAGTGCTGTAGTTGGTGTCTTGTGCATTCATTATATATATATATATATATATATATATATATATATATATATATATTACATTTTATTGGAATGCAGTTAATTTTTATATATATATAAATAAGCAAATAGTTGTGAATATGTAAGGCCAAATACAACCACCCGACTTACCGAGCAGGCCACGTTGTTGCTGGGGGGTCCTCCAGCCACCCGCTCTTCTGCAAGCCCAGCTGCACTCCAGCATGCCTTCCTGGGGGGGACGGGCCCACTATTGGCCAGCCAGGGGAAAAGGAGAGTGACTTCCGCCTCCCAGTGGTCGCTCTGGGAGGTGGGCGTCCCTCTCTATGGTTGCCCCTGTTCTCCTAGCTCCTCCCCTTAGGTGGCCTATTTAAGGCCATGTGGCATCCCTTCGAGGCATCATTTGCAGCTCGGCTCTCCCACCCTCCCTCGGGTTAGTGGCTTTTCCTGTAACAACTGCAGGGGCGGAAGCATATGTCATGGATCTGGTGGGCATGGTTTCCAGGGCTCCATAGCCCTGGATCGGGAGTCCTTTGGGACACCAGAGTGCTGAGGGCATGCGTTGTGACCGTTGCGGGGGCCACATCATGACACCACCTCCCGGTGACTAGTGGCTTGATTGAGAACATGTGATCGGCTGATTGCATCTGCGAAATGGCGTTTCCATAGCTCCTAGGTCATCCCAAAGCCTGGTCGTGACCAAGAATTTCAGTTCATCGAACAACTCAGGGCAGGGGGGGGGGGGTTATACGATGTTCCAGATCCAGACCTCATGCTTTGGACCAACCCTACCTTGGTTGCTGGTTGTTTAATAAAGTTGTGACCTTTCCTCCATTTGCAGATCTTGGTTTTATTATGGCGGCACCACTCCTAGGCAACCAAATTAACGTGTAAATAAATGTGACAATATTGGAATTTGATACTGTAAATCGAGGCAATCAATGGCTCAAGCCAACCAAAAGGCTACATTCTGAAGTATTTGGTTACATGCCATGATAAGTGGAGTAGGAAAGGAAACAATACTGCCATTGTTCATTTCCTGGCTGAAAAAGGTGTTGCCTGAGACTTAGGAAATGGAGTTAAGAAGAATAATACAAAGGTGAGAATTCTAAATAGTTTCTGCCTAGTATCTGCACATCCTGAAGTGTTTCAGGAAATTATTTTGCACAAAGGGACACATAAAGTTTTGCATGAAAACTGTGGTTTTAGTGAGGGGGGAAAACCCTGTTTTTATGCATAACAATAGATTCCATGAATTTTTATTTATTTTATTTACTTAATTTATATGCTGCCTTTCTCTTGGCATTGGCCTCAAGGCAGTTTACAAAAGGGTAAAGATGAGTGTTAAAAAAAAAACTTGGTGATGGTCCCTGCCAGTAATTAATCATTAAAAGCCTGTTTAAATAAAAAGGTCTTTGCCTACTAGGGAAAGAGTTGCCAGAGGAGCAACCTCTCATGGCACCACCGGGTGGACCAGCAATGGTGATAGGACTGAGAGAAAGCCTTTCCCCAAGGATCTTAAGACTTTGGCAGGTTCACATAGGGAGTTACAATCTTTCAAACAGCCTGTACCCAAGCAGAAGTGTTTTTTGTGAAACATTTTGTGAAAGCAAGATTAGTATTTTTATGAGAAAACAGTTATTTTATACAAAACAAACAAACAAACATGGGTTTCTGGAAACAGTGGTTGTGCATGAAAAAAATGCAGAGCAAGAACATTATCTGTTAGCTGTGCATTTAGCTATAGGAAAATTGCTAGATTGTCTGCTACTCTCTATACAAATGGCTAGATATGGATGGCTGCAGCTGAGAGAAGGAAGCAGAGAGAGTAATGTTTTGGGCAGTGGTTGGATGGGGGACCACCATAGTTACATCTCATCATTACATTTCTCAATGCTGAATCATGACTATAGTTTCCAGTAGTGTGATTTTGTGTGTGCAAAATTTCTAGTTATTCTTGGGGGGGGGAGCAATTTTGCACACACCAAAAGGCATGGGTATATAGAAACAAGGATTTAAAAATAATTTTATTTTGAATATTTAAACTCATTGTATACCAGGGCTGAACTTATGCTTTTAATACACAAAATCCCAACTGCAAACTGACAGGTACTAGAGAACTATTTCCCTCAGTCAAAGCTAGGCATGTAATTCTTTCTTTTTGGATGTAACAGCTAGAAATTTTAGGGGTTGTCTTCCTCCTGAGAGTTTGAAAACCATAGAGATTTCAAAGCCAATTTTTAATTCAGGACATAGACTGCTCAAAATTTGCACATGACTGTTTTGTGCAGAAAGCAGCTTTTTCTGCAAAGGAAACAACATTTTCTGGGCATACACACACACTATTTTTGGTGCAGAAAAGAAAACATTGTTTTCTGTGCAGAGCAACCCCATGCGACTTTTGCACAGAATAAGTCCCTATTTACAACATTTTGGGCGCAGGAAGCAGCTTCTTCTGCAAAGAAAATAATATTAAAAGAACATAAATATTCTTTTCAGTGCAGAAAAAGGCTGTTTTCTGTGTAGAAGATAGCTTCTTCTCCAAAGAAGCAGATAATATTTTTTTCCTGCAGAGAAAATGTTGTTTCTTTTACAGAAAAGGCTGTTTTATGAGCATAAATAAATAAATATGTAAATTTTGCACTAAGCCCTTTGTCAGTCCTTGATTATTCTCCTTGGGGTTTTTAACGTGTGAGAAATGTTTTTAACCATTTTCCAAGTATTTTTTTTAATATTCTTTCCACCTCTGGTCAGACTAGACAACATTAACCAGTGTAGTCTGGGCAATTGTGAGCTAACTACCTATGCAGTTATTCAGCAAAGCAAAGGAAAGCATTTAGCATCCTTCCCTTTCTTCATCTGCTGAGTGTAGAGTCTTGCTCATTGCAGGAAGCAAGTGATGGGAAGTGTAGAAAGGAATAGGCATAGAACAGCTGTGACTGCCTTATCTCCTCATTTAATAAGAAATCCGAAGATATGATACAGCGCTCTCTCTCAAAGCTACCTGATCTCCCATTCTCAGGGTTAAACTGCGCTTACCTATGTAGTGTGTAGCTGAGATTCAGTTTCTTTCCAACTACAAGCACTCATGGCTCCAAATTTGACTGAGAGCACTGTGCATGAATAATGGAGACTTAACCCTATTCTTCACAGCCATTTTTTCATAGCTTGGAAAAGTAAATCTGGGGATTAGTAGTCCCAGGATCTGTCCACCAACATTTTGACCAACATTTTCAAGCTCTGATACAGCCGGCTGTATCTTTCCACAAAGGGGCTGAATAATAAAAAGCTATTTCATTGGTGAGGGGGTTGAACTTCAAAGGAAAAAAAACTGCAAGGGTAGTTCATTGGTTCTTTAGCAGGTTGTCTGGAATCTGATAAGAGACACTTACAGGATTATGAGACCATTTTCTGAGACAGCTGGTAGAACAGACTGTCACTAAAATTTGATTGACAGTTTGGTTGGGACATGCTCAGATCTGATTTGCAAGTTGGGAGGTTGTGGACTTGAAGAAGCCCATAGGTTCAACCCAGGGTATATCCACACTGTATAAATAAAGCAGTTTGACACCACTTTAACAGGCATGACTTTATCCTACAGAATCCTGGGATCAGTAGTTTGGTGAAGCACCAGAACTCTCTGACAGACCAGACTGAATACTTACCAAACTAAAAATCCCAGGTTCCCATAGGTTGGCTGTCATACAGTTAATGTGGTGTCAAATGGCTTTATTTCTGCAGTGTGGAAGAGCTGCCAGTGATGCTGATTCTCTATAAGCACATACCCTCCAACATTTCACAGATGAAAACCAAGACATATGTAGCTAAGCAACCTCAGAATGTAATCAAGATGGCAAAAGCTATTTAGCAGGAAAAATGCACAATCTAGGGGAGGTTGCAGGGGTTTGGGGTTTGCCTAAGTCTACTGGCAAGGGCACATTTCCACCACTGCTTTTCTCTTCCTACTGTTGAGTTAACTGAGTACCAACTACTTTTGCATGTTGTTCTCTGCTCATAGCAACTGAAGTAAGCTGAGAACAAAGGGGGTCCATGTCATATTGGAATAGCTGGAGAGGATGGAAGCACCTCATCCTTGCTGGCAGCAGGATGTGTTTTACAGTCAATAGAGTTTCTCTTTCTGCTCAGGGCTTATGACAATTTGCATGAAATGGGGCCAAGACACCAGGAGAAAGAAAAGCAGTACATGGAGAAAACAAGCATTGATTAAAGCTAGTAGGCAAGAGACAGTATAATTTTTATTTGGCTCCATATCTTTATGGCCAGATATCTTGTCATCTAACCAGAATTACATCAGTATGTATATAGTAGCTTGATCTAATTTATGTGCATAAAAGAAAACCTAATAAAACCTATATTTTAAAAAAAATCTTCAAATTTCTGACTTGTAGCAGCGTCTTTCATGGCATCGTTTCTGACTGGTTGAATATAGGTGAGATTCTTTTTAAAGAAAATAATAATAATAAAAGGTGGAAGTTTGATCCTCAAAGCACCACCATTAGAAGACCAATTGTAACTAAAAGGATTTATGCTGGTGACATCATTGGGAGGGTGGCTGCTTTTGGCCTAAAAAGAAAAGTGGCCTGATTAGCTGAAGTACAGGACAGAGATGGGCTTGATTGCCAGCTGCAGGTACTCTCCTGCAACCTTAAAATCAAAGGGCTTCTCTAAATGCCTAAGTTAAGACACTCAGCTTTTGAAGACGACAGTTTCTATAATGAGCACCCGAGCAGAGTTTTCTGTTCCAAGCAGGCTCTTAACATGATTTCCCTCACTTCAGGCCACTAAGTGATTACTACGATTTAATGTTATTTGTTACAAAAAGCGGCTCTGGGCTTTGCGAAATCAGAGGTTCCATTGTATAACGTGCAGTATATGGAGGAGGAGAGAGACAGAGGGGGAGGAAAAAAGGAAGACAGAGCGATCACCTGTGCCAGACACCTCATAGTCTAAAGGCAAGGCCTATAACGAAGGGGCTTTTATTATAATTAGCAACAAGCATTTAGATAAGCATTTCTAGCATGCTCTTCAGATCATCCCTTGGTAGTGAATTATGTTCATTTTCTTTCTTACAGATGGAAAATGGGCATAGAGAGACTCTTACATGTGAAAAGCCAGAGTGGTTGATTGCCAGAGAAGGGTTTGGATGCAAATGTCTCTGGGCCAGGTTGAACAATGGGTCATACAAGATCCAAACTGTAATCACACCCCCTCCATTGTATTACTATTTCCTTCATTATAAAGCAGATATGAGATGATCACGTTTTGATCCTAATAATATTGCTGAGGAATGTGTCATCCCTGGCCTCTTGCTGTGCTCCACGTCCAGGACTAATAGCATCTTTGGGGTCTAATAGCAACCAACTCTGCATTGGTTGATGGGTTTTCATTCAAAGAGCTGTCACATCAATATATACACATCAGTATAGCACATTGATATACACAATGTTAATAATGATAATAATTTGTTTTATTTATATACCGCTATTCCAAAGATCATAGCGGTGAACAGCAAGTAAGCTAATTAGCAAGTAAGCTAATTTGCCCCCAACAGTCTGGGTAGTCATTTTAGCGACCTCGGAAGGATGCAAGCCTGAGTCGAGCTTGGGCCCTTTTGCTGGTCTTGAACTCGCAACCTTGTGGTTTTGAGTGAGTGGCTGCAGTACAGGCATTTAACCACTGCGCCACCAGGGCTCCATATATGTTCACCTTATAATTCATCAGACTCTCGAAATTGGGTAGGGTTGACTGAATGGAGATTACACCCCTTTTCAATTAAAAGTGAAAAGAATCTCTGTTCACATTTCACCCCTCCATACAGCAAAGTCATGGAATGAATGGTAAGGGCTAGGTAGGTTGGTGAATATTGCTGAAGTGCTCCTGATCATATGCAGAATATTCTTCTAATGTTTTTACAGAGCAAAAACAGGCTGCTCTTCCTCTCGGACCCAAAATTAAGAGAAAGGCTGATAGAACAGACAGGCTTTGGGGCTTGACAGTCCGCCTGGGCTGGAGGCACCCTTTTTTGCTCCCCAGGGACACCACAGCAGCCAAACCATGCGGCATCCCTCCACACCAAAAAAAAACCAGAAAAAAGGGTCTTTTTAGGTGTGCACGGCCGATGCAATGAGTGCACCATTGGTGCACTGTTGCATGTCAATGATATGAGCGTGGCAGCACAACATGCAGATGCTGCGCCGTGCTTGCGTCATCATGGCGGCCCCTGTGTGGATGGGAGGTTGCCATGGCGCCGGCCCATAATTCGGGAGTGTGCGGTCGCTACACACTCTTAAACCCTAGAATCAGCACCTGGACGGCGCTTGCCGCCCATTTGTACCAGGCCTTTGTTTCTCCACAAAGTCTGAACCAGTTTCATGCTTCTTTTTAGAAAACAACATTCCCACCTTTCTAACAAGGTTTCCATAAATAGCATGAACACATAGGCACCCTCTATCAAACCTGCAGACCCAGATCCATGTAACTTCCATCCACTAGCTCTTTTTTAAAAAAAACAAACAAAAAAAAACAACAAAATATACATATACTCCATATAATCCAGTGCTTACCATAGGCAGACCGTACCATTTGTGAATCTCTTCTACCAGCACAGGGCTACGGGTACACATAGAAATAATGTAGTTTTGATACTTTCATGCATGTGAGGATGAAAAGTTTCCTATGAGGAGGAAAACCTACTGGGTAAAAGGGATTTTTGTACATTTCAATTGTTTTCTCACATTTGCAGGGGATTTTCTACTAAGATTTTTCACATAATGCCATGTTTTTTTTGCACTGAAACAACTCTATTTCCTGTTACTGCCCCCCCCAAACAATAGTCCAGGGGTAGGCAACCTGCGGCCCGCGGGCCGGATGCAGCCCGGCAAGGCCTTGGGACCGGCCCCAGCCTAGTCCTGCCGCCGATTGCCACCGGGGCCTTTGGCCTCTCGCGCGCAGGGGCAAGGGGAACAATTGTCTATAGACGCCTCAGAAACATGCATTTATATTAACATTTTTTTTAAAATCAGCAATTTTTTTCGTGTCCTCCACTTTTTTTTAAAAAAAAAGTGTCCACCATTTGAAAATGTTGTCCTACATTTGTCCCGGTTTATTTATTTATTTAAATTTTTTAAAAATTATTTTATTATTATTATTATTATTATTATTATTTTGCTTCAGCCCCCCAGTTGTCTGAGGGACAGCAACCTGGCCCCCGGCTCAAAATGGTTGCCTACCCCTGCAATAGTCTATTCACTTCATTAGAGGCCAAAAATATCTAATGACAATTGAGAATTTCTTTAACAGGCTGCTCTTGAAGAGTCTCATCAAAGATGATAAAATTTGCAAATATGCTTTATAGTCCTAGTGAGAGGTATTCTATTATTTAAATGTTCATAATTATTTCTAAATTTGCATGTAGCATATATACTTAACTATAAGTCAAACTCATGTATACATCAAGGGCAGGTTTGGGGGGGGCCAAATTATGGATTTTGATTTGACCTGTGGATAAGTCAAGAGTAAAGCGTAGGGACACATAACAAAAGATCTAAAGGATGGATAAAGGAAAACAATGCCCCCCAAAAAAGCCTTACAGAATTCCAGCAGGCATGTTTGTGCTTATACTAAAGGCTGGATGGATGAGAGAGGGGGGGGGTGTCAGTGCTTCCAGGACAGTCTATACACTTGCCTTTCACCTTGGCATCTTTCTTTTGTGGACATGATGGAGACACACATTCTTGCAGCCCAGATTGTGTAGATCTTTGAATTGGGTTTGTTCTGCTCCGGAACTGAATTGAGTAATTCTGTTCTGATCCAGAGCTCATACAAAGGGATCTGACGCAGCCCAATCTGCTTGACTATTTGGAACTTGGCTGAATTGATCGCACAGCCTGTCTTTTCATTATTATTCTTGACAATATTTCATTATACCTTTTGTTTTATGTTTTGTTACATACAGCCTTGGGTGGATTAATGTTTAAATGTGGCCTTTGAAGCTTTTTGGATTAAATAAATAAATAACTGAATAAATGTGTGCATCTTAGCTTGCTGACTTCAATGGGTTTCTGTGTGCCTAGCATTTCCATGGGGTTGTACACACAACCTCCTGACACTGGGATATTCTTACCCACCAAGAATGGGAGCGGGAGGAATCCAATAACTTCTCAGCATGTTAAAAAGTGGAATTGATGAATACTGGTACAGAGAGGTAGAAAGTGGGAACTCACTGCAAAAAATAGGTCCAGTATCTGAGCATATACTACTATGTGCTCATAATTAAAGTCTCCTTTCAAAGTGCACACATTCTATTTGCTTTCTTATTGTATCTTAACATACCTACTAATTCAACAAGCAATCATCTCATACCAACGTAGATGTCATTATCAGGTAAAACCCAAACAATTTTCTAGAGAGTTAATAACTTTATAGGTGAAAAAATAATCATCATATTTTTTTTTAAAAAAATGTTGTACAGACACCACCATCTGCCACCTAAACAGGCATACAGCCATGTACTGGACAAGCAATGAATAAAACTACATTCTGTTCTTTTCTTCATTTTTTTTAAATACACATATGGAGAAAGCCTATGAGGTCACTGGAATTTATATTACAGAATCTGGTGGCATTTTGATGTTTACCTAGACTTGCAGATGTAATATGAAAGCAGGGAGTATTTGTCATTGGATTGGAAGTGGATAAATACATGTTTATTGCATTTATATTTACCGAACTTTATTTACATTGAGATGTGTTGCTGTGACTCTTGTCCTTATCTCATCTTCCCATTCATCTTGAATTTTGGTTAAAAGTGAAGTATGAGGCAGTACAGACCAGCACTTTGTGCCGGCCTGACTGCAGAGTAGGGCTGAACTAAGGCTGAACATCCACATGCCCCCAGCCCTAGTTCCGCAGCTCGGCCGTTATCATGGCACGCACCTGTCCATACAGCATGTGCCATGATGGCGTCCATGGCATGCAGCACCCAAATGGCACTGGCAGGAAGGGTCGTCAACATGGCGTGCAAATGCGCCAATGACGTTCCCTCCAGGAAGCTGCTCAGAGCAGCTTCTTTTGGGGCGCGCATCGATGCCACAGTGTGTGGCTGCTGCAGCACCAATCCATGGCATACAGGGGTGGCATTTAGCTGCCCGTCTGTATAGCCCCTATGTTAAGTATGAGTTCTGGATCAGAACAGAATTTCATAGGATGGAGCAAAAGCAGTTAAAATGATGTCAAACTGCATTAATTCTGCTGTGTGGCAGCAGCCCTAATAAGTTTTGTGGCTGAGATCTCTCAAATCTCAGTCCACCATTCTAATCAGTACACTATGTTGGGTCCTTGCTGAATACTCTGACTATATAGTGTGCCCTTGCCTTACCTGGGAGATCCATTCTGGACCACCACCACCATATAAGTCAAATAGTGTGCATGCTTGACCCCATTAGATATAATGGGGCTCGTGCATGACATGCAGTGTGGTGTGCATGCCATTCATTCTCCCATTGTGCAGCTTTTGGCATAAGCTGAAAGCTGCGTAAAAGGTATCCGTGTATGACACGGGTGCACTGTATTCTCAGTAAAGGAAGAATACAAATTTAAGGATGCTGTCAGGAAAGCACCCTCTCGTGGGTCTCCTGAGTTATCCAACATCATCCCTTCACTTTGTGGGCTACCTCGCAACTATGGTAGAAAACAGCAGCTGTGAATACTGGATCCTATGACTATTGGACTGAGTTGTATTAGTATTGAGCTGTTGGGCTTCAGAGCTTCTGCTGTTTAAGTTTCCATCATACCCTGAATTGATACCCTTTCAACAAAACTGTAAGGATTTAAATGAGAACAGCTCTCAGCTCCAGATAGCAGGAAAAATGGAATGCTTCTCCTGTGTGTGTACATGCTTTCAAGTAGCCTGTCCAACTTATGCTGACCCCATGAATTTCATATGATTAGGCAAGGAACACTCAGAGCTGCTTTTACCATTTCCTTCCACTGAAATGTAACCTACAGTACCTGATATTAGTTGGCAGTCTCCCATTCAAGTACTAACCAGTGTTGACCCTGCTTAGCTTCCAAGATCAGGCGGGATCTGGTGCCTTTAGAGTATTTGGGCTCCCTCTCTCCTATTTAAAGGTATCAGAGGCAAGTCTTGCAGGGCCCCCAGTGGTCCCATGGAGGTGATGCTGGCCCTATATCTAAGGGGCTCTTCAGACCAGCCATTAAGGCTGACCTGGGGGTGGAGTTGGGGCATCGCATCCACATGATGCATATCCCAACTCCAGCCCCAGGGCGCTATGCACTGTGCACTGCCCCACATGGCACATGGTGTCATGGTGCTCCTCTGTTGCTGCATCCACACGATACAGAGCCAAAGGAGGCCATATAGCTGCCATGGCTATCGCATCCTTTTTGTGGCTCCCTTTTGCACCCTGGAAAGGCTGGATCTGGGCCGCAGCATGTGGTTCCCATGGCCCCAATCCAGCTAGGAAAGAAGCTGCATTGTGCCATCCCTTAGGGGCTGTGTGTACAGCCCCTAAATGTCAGACAGTAGAAGAGAGGATCCATTTTAATTAATGAGAACTATCTTGAATTTGAAGACTGTTTTGGCAAGTGTTCAGTGAGTGACAGGAGATCTATTGGGGCAGCTCATTACTATAGCATTCCAGTTCTCCTAATTCAGACTGAAGGTGAGAGGATTTTGTGCCTTAATGCTTTCCTTTCTTTAAACAAGCAAAGTGTGCAATAAACTAGGACATTAGGGAGAACGTTATCCTTAATCTGTCTCCCCAATGGGCTCATTTACTACATATGGAGATCTTTTTAAATTAAAAAAAGCACCACAGACTATGAAGTTGTCATCAAATTTGAGAAGAGACATTACTTTTACAATGAGTAAGGAAGGCTGAAAGTTTAGTTTCAATGTGTTTGTTGAGAAGAATTTGCTAACATTTGCACATTTCTTCCAGAACACAAATTAGTCCTCTCAGACTAAGCCACCTGCTTAGTGCTTAGTTTGTAAATGTTTCACTTTGAATCCTGATATATTCAACCACTGTACTACTAAATTCGGGTTGCTTCTCTTTTTGAGAGAGAGGAAAGGTGAGGGCTCCTTATCTTTAACATCTGTATGGAAGGCAAGTGGAACTTGGCCTTCTCCATACTATGGGCACATCTACACTATAGAAATAATGCAGTTTGATGGCACTTTAAGTGTTGTAACTCCCTCCTATGGAATCCTGGGATTTCTATTTTTACAAAGTCTTCAGCTTTCTCTAACGAAGTGTGCTGGTGTCTCAATAAACTACAAATCCCAGGATTCTGTAAGATGGTGCCATGGCAATTAAAGTGGTGTCAAACTACATTATTTCTACAGTATAAATGCCCCCCAAGAAAAGCTGGATATATTAAATTTGGCTGAATTAGGAAGAATTTGTTTCAGTTCTTGGAAGTAGGGTAGAGAATTTACTCGACTTAACCAATTACATACTCAGGATAAAACAACAACATGAGATTAAAAAAAAATAGCAAAAGTAATGAATTTCCTGTCCCCTAATCAGTGAGTATATATTTTCAGATAGCATTTTTTATTGTGAAGTATGTCACCTTTTGCAAATTAAAAAAAAGACCTGCTACAGGAGAACTGTGATAAGCTCTCACAATCCCACGCCCTCCAGTCTAAAATATTTATTTATTTTTTATTGTATTGTATTGTATTGTATTGTATTGTGCCTTCTAGTTTGGGATTTATCAGCACCAAAAGGGACATTGTACAACTTTATACCCTCATGCCATCTGATTCCTTCTGCCCTGTGTATTACTGTAGTTAGCAGAATTAGACTACTTCCAAGACATGGAAGTTCATGCACAGGTTTCCATTTTTCATATCTACAGAAGCCAAGCATGACCTGCATATTCAATAGACCCACTGGGTCAAGCAAGTCACTAGCTTTTGCAATCACCTCATTTCAATTATTATATTTTATTTTATTTATAACCTACTTTTCTCCCAGCATAGGACCCAAGGTGGTGTGTGGGGGGAGGGGGTGGACTTAGATGTCAAAATGTAAGACTTGAAGGGGACTGGGTTTATTTTTATAAGAAACTTGAGGCCCACCAGAACATCTTGCTAAAGAATACACCCACAGAATTTTGATCCCCAAATGTATTTTCACTATCAGAATTTGAATGGAACTCATGCCCACTTGGTCACTCTTCTGCAAATATTTGTTCATTTCAATAGCACAGTAATATTTTTTGAAGTTTCTCTTTACAGAGAGGAATAGTTTTGTTAAACCACTGTCATTGTTAAATGATTGGGAATCGAAAATATTTGCCAGATATTCATATATGGTCTACCCACGTGAGATGGCATGAACTAGCAAGCCACTCACTTCTAAACAGGACCTATCTGTATATTATCCCTTGTATTTGCTGAGCATACTAATAAGATTTTCAGACCAGTACTTAAGCACTGGTAAAAGGCTTCTAAATCATTTAGGAAGCACGTGTGTGTGAAAGCATGACGTGCTTCCTAAAAGTTAGGGGATCATCGGCTCCCCTCCAGTGTCCCTGAATCATTCGGGGAAAGTCAAATTTCTATGAATACAAAGTTTCTGTTCATAGGAATTTGCCTCTCCCCAAATGATTCAGGGATGCTGGAGGGGAACCAACGATCCCCTGACGTTTAGGAAGCACATCAGGCTTTAACACACACACACACACACACACACACCTCCTAAAAGATTTAGCAACTGTTTCTCAGTGGATGCCACACTGGCATTCGAAGCTCAATATGTCAAAGATCGAGCCTCTTGTTTTTCCACCGAAGCCTAACGTGCAATATTCATTTTCTATTCTAGTTGACAATATCTCTATTCGACCTGTGTAGGAAGTCTGCAGTCTTGGTTCCATTTTTGATTCTTCCCTGTTGTGTATCCCCCAGATCCAGGCCATTGCCAAGGCATGCAGGTTCTTTCTCTATAATATCGCTAAAATTTCTTTTGGCCTCCACTGCCAAGATTCTGGTCCATGCCCTAGTGGTCTAGTGACTGGATTTTTGTAACCTCCTTCTGGCAGAGCTTCATCTAGCTCACCTCTGTCCTTTAATTTCTGTCCAGCATTCAGCTGCATGCATCATCATGTCTGCTCACAGCTTCAAATATATTTCTCCTTTATCGTCCTCCCTCCATTGGCTTCTCCTCCCTTTCCATATTCATTACAAACGTCTGTTTCACTTGCTGCCCCTTCCTTATGTAACCTCCTTCCCAAATGAGCACGGTCCATCAATTCTTTAACCAGCTTTAAAGCATCCCCAGACATTTCATGATTGTTATTCTATGTTTATTTTAATTTGTTGTTTGCTATATTTTATTGAATGTTAATATGTATTATGTTTAATTATTCCATAGAATGTATGACACAGGCAGGTTTATTTTGTTTTATTTTATCTATTTTTAATTGATTGTACGTGCAGCACTGTGTAAATTTACAGTGCTTTATAAATAAAGTTTGATGATGATGATGATGATGATGATGATGATGATGATGATGATGATGATGATATCAAACAAAAATCCAACAAACAGTGATACATTTATTGGCCAACCGAAATACACAATATACTTGTTGCAAGCTTTTGAAGCTCCACTGGCATCTTCATCAGGCAAGATGTTACAAACCAAACAGGAGAAAAAATAGAGATGTTAGTAAGATGAATGCATTGTGTTGTTTCTGTCCTTAGTTAAGATGGTATGGAGAGGGTATCTTTAGCAGCTTTACCCCTCCTCCTCTAGCCATGCGGCAATTGGGCAAAGTCCAGGAAATTTAAAGTCCATTTGCATATCAACAAGGACGCCTCTTTTGCAATCCAACAGGTCTCAATAATAATACTACTACTAATAAACAGGATTAATGTTTTAAAACAGCAGTTTTGCTGTGGGTTTGGCTGTAAATCATCTGAACAGTCCAGTGTACATCCCTAGTGTAGACAGGCCCCATACCTTGGTCGTATTCTTTTAGAGCAATAATTTTCAACAGCAAGAAACTAAGGAGAAGGACAAGAGAAAGGGGATATTAACTCCAAATGAGTTCCAGTTAAATTAAATCCAATATTGATTAGCCTCACTGAAGAAAATTGGTATAAACAGTCTTTGAAAGCCAGTTTTTTGTTTTCTAAAAATGTAGACTGTAGCTGCAACATGAAACTAAATAAAACAGACCTAAGGTTTATACCATCTCTCTTCCACTTTCTCTCTTATTCATTCACACTGCCTCTTAAATTAACCTATGTCTTAAAATAGGATTTGTCTGGATTTATCAACATTGACTTCTTCTGCAAAGTAATTTATTCCTTTCAGCTTCTTTATATTCTTTCAGCACTACCTGTCAGGTCAGCCTGTAGCTTAATCTGATTTGAGCTCCTGTATGTACAAGGCAGCCAAAACAGGAGAGCATACTTTTTAATGACATGAGGATTAGTGGGGTACGGCAGAAAACAAGTGAATGAATAGGTATTGAATGTCCTGAAATGTATACAGAAGGTCGGGGGTTTTTTTTAGTTTTAAGTGCTATTAATTCATGGTTATTTGTGTCAGAAGGTGGATGAGCATTATTTGTCTTTCTGTCTGCAAATTTGGGTGCAGACTTCCTCAGCTGGGCACCTCCAGGTGTGATGGGCAACAACTCCAGTCATCTGGAGTGGCCATGCCACTTGGTAATCTTGGGAGTCATAGTTCAACTTTACTGGGAAGGCATAGAGTGTGGGAAGATTACTCTACAAAATACAAAATCTTATTTGTAAAAGCGTTCAGTACAATAGATCTCATTTTATTCAGGGATAGGAAATATTCAAGCAGAATTTTATCTTGCAGAAGCCTTACCCAAAAAAGAATGATTGGTGCCAAGACTTCCTTGGCTTGTCTGCTTTGCAAGTATATCAGCTTTTTGCAAGCTGGAAAGGTACATTATGTAGCAAAGCCCTTGGCTGACTTCAAATCATCCTGGGGGGCATAAATGATAGAATTCTTATCAGCCCCCAAGTTGATTTTTGGAATGTCCATTTGGAGGTCAACGTCAACATATTTTGGAAGTTCTGAAAGGAAGAGAAAGCAGTACATATATTCTGACAAACATGCTGTGTTCAATCCCTGGCTCCTGTCAGAGACTTTCAAGTGACCGACAGCTATGCTGGTATGGGATTTTCCACTTCAGATCATCAGATGAGATTGGCCATTGAGGCCTAAATGCAACTATTAAACCTAACTTACTAAAATAGACCAAGTGAAACAACTAGAGAGCCTAACTTGATATTTACACAAATCCCATTAATTCAATGATTCTACATGTTATCATGTGGCTCTCCAGATATTATGTACCTCCAATGCTCAACAGCCCTAGGCTGCTGCCACACTGTTGAATGCAGTTTGATACCGCTTTAATTGTCATAGCTCCATCTAATCGAATCCCAGGATTTCTAGGTCTGAGAGAGAAGGCTAAATATCTCACAAAACTAAAGATCCCAGAACACCATACCATTGACCCATGGCAGATAAAGCAGTGTCAAACTGCATTAATTTAACAGTCTAAATTTAGCCTTAGCCAATACAACCAATAATGAGGAATGCTGATAGCCCACCTTTGGGGGAAATATTACCTGTTTATCTTTACTGAAGAAGAGTCATTACTGTCAGTTCTACTCACGAATAGATTTTGAAATCTGGAATGTATTATGGAAAGTGAATGGAAAAAGTTACCTGTTTATCTTTACTGAGGAAGATATTTTTGAAATAACATCAATGCCCCAGAGGTGGTATACTGCCACACTTTTACAATATGTGTTATTGTTCTCCACGCAAGTTCATATAACTTTCTCTTGAAACTACTCAAGGATATGCATTATGAAGATTTATTCAAGCTTGACGCCTGAGGAAGTGAAGCAATGTTTACTCCAGGATACAAGATTTAAAGTTGGTGTGATATACAGTTCTTTTCATGAACTTCTATTTGGCACTTTAGCAGTTCAGTCAAGTACTGGTATACTAAGTACTTTATGTCAGTTAAGTCAATTTTGCAAAGCACTGTTTGTTACTTTCTGTATATGATTATATAACTGTTAGTTACTTTCTTGATTTTTTTTTGTTTAATTTTAGTTCATTATGCTATTAGTAGTTACTCTTTGCGTGTTCTTTAGTTAATTTTTGTTCATTTTTTATAGTATATTTGGTACCTTATATGGTTTCCCCCAAGTTTGTTAGCTGTAGCTTTCTTTTCGAGATCCACCTATATTTCTTCTATGTTAGTATTTACCCCAAATAGAGGTGAATTGGCAATGGCAGTGATGGCAAAAACATGAAGAACTCAGACCACAAACAGGGGGTACTCAGCCTGTCACCAGTGCTGTCACTGCTAAAGGAACACATGATGTACATGCATCATATTTCATACATATAGACAGACATATATGTCAGGGATTGTCCAGGTGTCCAAATCTTGGAGGCTATATTAGTCCTCCATGAGACTCCAGAGAGCCATACTTTCATGCTGCTGCTTCCCAAATTTGAGACTAAGCCCTACCATGTGATCATTATCGCTCAAATGGCTACTGGCCATTTTGACATGATTTTATGTTCATTTCCTGGTCTGGGCACATCCTGGTTGGGAGGGGGATCCTTACAGGACTAAACAAACACTCATAAAGAGGGAGAAAAAGGTCTCCAAACATTGTAATATTAACAACAGTGTCTCCTAGAGGCTTTGGAGAACTATTGGTCATTTGAAGACCCCAAAAAGCCCCACTGCTCCCCACTTAACAATTTTGTGGTGTGTGCTGGGCTCTATGCAGACACTTGGAGGCTGAAAAAATAGTTTGGGGTTCACAAGGAGCATGGTCCTATATGTTTATTCACTTGTGCTCAATCTTCTGCCATTCTGCATTTTCAATTGCTCTATAATGTCTGTGTTTAACTAGAAGGAGTAGACACTAACACCTCTTAAATGTACATAGGTCTAGAACTGCATTGATTTGCATTTTGCCTGCCACATGGCACTGTTGATTCTATTAATACCCTTGGATACTTTTTAAATTTACTGCAAGTAAGCTACTACATAGAGGCCGACAAAGTGAAATGCACAAAATGCACATCTGGCCCAACAACAGTGCTTGTGAAAACAGTGGTGTCACTAAGGTTGGCTTCACCAGATGCGGTCACTCATAGTGTCACCTCCTCTATTGACCTCCTTTCATACCACACCATACAGAATTCTTAGTAAAAAAAATTTGTAGTAATGTTACGCATAAATTGTAATTCCTGTACATCGCTGAATGTAATGGCAATAGTTATCCCATAAACAGCTAGCAAAGTTAAAATTATACCTTTAAATTATACTAGCATAAGCACAGCTTAAATGTATTCACATTTGCATCATGAAAACTGGGTAAGATATGATATTTTAAAATAAAATTTTAAAAAGTGTAATTTAAACAAAAACAAGCCTGGGTCATCTTCTTTCTCCACCTATTGAACATCATCCCACTGATTCCTTCTCTTCTGCTGAACTCCAGGGTCTTAAAGGGATGCAGGTGAATGCTATAGTCCATTTCTGCAGAAAGGCAGACATTTGGGAATCAATGATGTAACTCCTGGCACCCCCTAATCACACCCTGGTGTAAAGAAGATCTAGGGGTCTTAGTGGATCACAAGCGAAACCTGAATCAACAGTGTGATGCCGTTGTCAATAAAAGCCAATACAATGCTAAGATCCATAAACAGGAACACAGTGTCCAGATCGACAGAAATAACATTATTCTACTTTGGTTAGACCTCCATCTGGAATATTATGTCCAGTTTGAAGCACCATTGCCCCTTTCCTTTACCATGTTGGGGGGTGTGTGTGAATAAGAGGCATAACAACTCAAGAAACTGAAGAAGCCAACAAACAATTGTGGAATAGCACAATATATATATTATTCTGTCATAATAAAGCACAGAATACTGTGTGATACTGCCATTGCTAGAATGATTTTAAGGGTTCCTATTGAATTAACATTTCCTGAGTCAATAAACTAATCACTTTTATTTCTGCATGGTTTTGAGTGGTCTAATATTTCAGAACAGAAAAGTAGATTGTATTAACTAGTTACACAAAAACAAGCCATGTGTCAAAAAGTACTGCTAAGGAGACAGAGTATGTAAGGGTAGGACGGACAGAGCTAAAGGGAATAATTAGGTAATTTTTTCATCAGTCACCAGGTTGTTAATAGTCAGAAATACATTGATAGCCCTTTTTATTGATAGCCTTTTCAGTCTGAAATGACTTCTTTTTGGCTAATTAACTGTCAGAAGATGTGCTTCTGCCTGCTGAAAAATAATTTTGGTAATGTAAATGGATTGCTTCTATTTCATTATCATGGGTGAATACTGACCATAAGATTTGAATCAGATTCTGATTCATCACTTTGGAGAACAGTTCATTTTGTCTCAGTCTAATTCAGAGCCTGTACATGGCTTGAGGTCATGTCAAGATTGAAAAAGCTTGCATTCCAGTGACTGTCACTGTAGATCAAAGAACTGTTATATCTTTTAAAAAAAGTTTCTCAGTATTGGATGTATTTCCACACACAGTAGCCCCTTAGCATCTGCCAAATTGTAGATAAATACATGAAATGTGCCTTTATATTTTAATGGGGGGGGGAGACGCAGGGGAATGGCTATTTATTTATTTTTAAGTGGGAAGAATTGGAAGAAATGTACATGCATATTTGCCTCTTTTGGAGCAACCAAGACTTCCATGTTTCTAATATATGTGTAGTATTTTTTGTGCAAGAGCAACCTTTAAATTTGGAAGATATACAAAACAATATAAAATACTTGCCTGCCAGAGCTCCTTGTATACAATTGTTTTGAAAATGAAAAATCACAGGAGTAGTTTTAAGTGATATACTTGCAAAGTTTGGAATGATTTTTAGAATAAGCAGACAAGGCAGGGAAGCAAACCTACTTGCTGTCTTCTACCTAATTTTGCTGGTTGTCCATTCTGCTGGTGGCCCAGTCACATTGCTTTGGAGTGGAGGAGGCGGAAGGGTGAAGATCCACTTGACTGTGATCAATTTTAGGCTGCAGCAGATCTCAACTATGGTATATGCTAGGCCTACAGAAAGGATCAGAATAGGGGGAAGCAGCACAGGGAACACCTTGTCAGCCCTGTGCCTGCATTGGAGACAGAGGCCTGTTACAGACTGCCAAAATAAAGCTGCTTCGGGTCTCTTTGGGGGTATTCTATTTAAATGATGCATGCATCCTAAGAATCCGGAAGCTGCACCAAAAGCTGCACTCTGGTGCTTAGGAATGGAATGTGGCTTTGGTGCGACCTCTGGACTCTTAGGACCCATGCATCATTTAAGTAGCATACCTCCAAAGAGACCCAAAGCAGCTTTATTTTGGCAGTCGGTAACAGGCCATTAACACATTTTGCAATCCTGTCACACAGGACTTCCTCCCACTTCAATTGCTGCAAACTGAGTTCAAAATACCAAAGTGTTTTCCACTCAGCTCAGCAGGAGACAGAGGAGAGGGTAGAATCCTGCCCTCACCAGTAGATTCAAACAAAAGCAATCTGCTTTAGCCTTTCCTAGTTTGTATGTTCTTTCTCATTAATACCTTGTGCTATCTTGGCCACACTCTGATGCTGCTTGACCACACATATCCCAGTTTCAATTTCTGAAATGTTGGAGGTTGTCATATAAATGAGTGCAGGCTGAATATCACCAGTCTAGTTTTGTGGATAAAGTTTTATTTTTTTTAAAAGTCACAATCAAGTCAGTGTTCTGAATATCTGCTTTGATGAAGGTAGGCCACCTCAAATACCTATTTCTCTCCACACACCAGTGTTTGTTTCCAGATCACATGCTTCAAGCTGTTTCCATAATCTGCCCTGTAATCCTGTAAGGAACCCAAGCATGAGATTACAGTTTATGGCACAAGAGTCTCAGCATGCTCCAGTCCTCTTTCAGAAGAGAAAAAATGGAGCAATTGAAATGAGATGGGGTGGGGAGAGAAGAAGAACTGTCATGACCAATGAGAAGTTCATTAACTTTTAACAGTAAGCACTTTCACTTTTCATCATGGTAAGAAAGGAATTAATTAAGGGATCCAAGACTGTTAACTGGGCTGCTAGGAATCTATACATTTTGACATTGTCTGCCTTGTTCTCTTTAGCTGGGCAAAAGAACTGAAAATGAGCCATCTGCTGTGTTTCTGTGAGAGGCAAATAGACAAGACGTTGCCACCCTCTGCTAACCTCCTCACCTCCATTAGTACTGACTTCATAAGGAAACTATATGTAGCTTTGTTCCTTGACAGATGAGTGACAGGCTCTAACAGGGAACAGACAGTGGACATGCTTGTTTTTGTTTTGTTTGGCTTTCCCCCCTATAACTTCTTTGAACACACTGACTTTATATTTCTTTTTTAACAAATTACTTCAAAGCTGAAGAGAAGAAACAAGAGCTAGTCTTCTAAACATTTACACCCACATCTGTCAAGAATGCCGTTTTTGTGCCATTGCCATCTACCTCCCATGACACTGCTTGCTGGTTTTCTTTAAAAGGGGGGGGGGGAGAAGAACAGGGGGAAGACAATACCCTTGAAGATCCATACCTGGAAGTCCTGAATACAAATGGACAGTAGTGTCACTAGGGTTGATGTTATATGGTGCTTTAATTCATGGTGTCACCCTCATGGACTATAAAGGGCTGCCTGGGGATGGCAGCAGCAATGAACTGCCCCCTCCCTTCCCTTCCACTGCTTTGCCCTCTCACCTGCCCAGTCAGCTGCCCAGCTGGACCTGGAAAGGGCTGGTGGGAGGGCAGCATGTCATGTCCAGCCTGGCTGAAGATGCAGGGGAGGACTCTGAGGCTGAGCTGGAGCCTCAACTTGAACCTGAGCCTGGCCCTAGTTCTGCTCTGAGAGCTCCAGTAGATTCTGCGGCCTCAAAAGAAACTTGACAACCAAACCTTCCAACAGCAGAGCTTCCAGGCACAGAAGACATGATGGAGGAGGAGGAGGAGGAGGACAGAAAGGGCATGTCTCCGGCGCTCGAGGAGGCTTTATGAGAAACGCCAGTTAATCTCAAAACACCTGAGCTGATAAGAGCTGATTATATAAACAAGGGAAGCGTGTCAGACTGGTTGTCAGAGACTATCTGAGTTTGCTGGTGAAAGCAGGCTAGTTCCTGACCTTCTCTTTTTGGCATGGACCCTTGATTCTCGGACTGCCTGATCATCTTGCCTCTCTGAAACCCTTGACCTTGGATTGTTTGACTGCACTTCTTTGGAACTCTTGACCTTGGACTGCCTAACTTCTCTCTTGGATTGATCCCTGGACTTGAGATCATGGACCTTTGGAACAGGACTTTTCCTTTGCTTTGGCTTTATTTTTACAAGCTCTGTGAGGAGTTACTTTGTTTATTGTTTAGACTATGGCTATCAGTATTTGGCTGCTTTCCCAGACACAGCAACAAACTGTGCTACCCTTTCTTCCCTCTTACTGTGGTAGTGGGGTTTGAAACTGATGATGAGTGTTCACAGTACCCACCCTGAGCTGTCACGCAGTTCAGTCTGAACTCTTTGCACATACACACCATGACATCCATGATTATATCTTTGAAAACTAAAAGGTTCTGAAAGACCATTGTTTACCTCACAGTGGGTAACTGTAGTCCTCCAGGTGTAGTTGGACCCCAATTCCCATGAAGTACGCAAATGGCTGAGATACAGAATCAAGAGACATATGTCATAACATAGCTACATCTTTGTAGTTACATCTCCCAATGCCTCCCAATGGGATTTGATGGTTGCTTGGTCAGAATAGACTTCCAGCCTCCACAATGACCAAAACATGACTTGTGATGGTGTAAATCTCACATTATCACTGTCTTGTGAACTGGGAGGTGATGCAGAAATACGTTTTAATTTAATTCATGTACAGGATGCCAGTCCAACATCTCTACGTTGGGGCAAAATAGATGATTATCATCCTCTGGAATAGGAAAGAGAGAACTTCAGTGGATCAGTGGATTTTACAGATCTGCACATTGCTTCCTGATATTGTGGAGAGAATTACGATGTTCAGAAAACAGAACAGAAGAATGAACAAACAGGCAAAGGCGATAGAGTGGAAACCTTGTTTGATAAGTGGAATGGAAAGATTGCTTCCTCTACCTGTTGGAAAAGCGAATAATGAATAAAGGAGAAGCTGTTTTCAAATTTCCAGACAACTTTCCCCCTTGTAGCACTGAGCATTAAAAATTGAGCAGAATGGAGTAGGGTCAGCAAATGGGAGAATCTGGTTTCTTTGTGTGATCTGCCTTCTCTCCAAAAGAAGAAAAGGATATCAAGTGGACTGGCTACAAAATAGGAAGTAGAAGAGGAGGTGCTGCCAGTACAGCCCAAATTAAGGGATGCTGGCTCTCACTTAGGATACCTTCCCCAAACCCATCCAAATCCAGATGGAACCCAGTCCTCATTATCACTGTTTCATATGTCATCCACTGAAAGATATTTGTGACGTAGCACTAGCACTCTATTTCAGTCTTCCTCTTCTTCTAGCAGTGGAACATCAAACTGAGGGACTGTACAAACAGCCACCCCTTCTTTAGCCTAATTGGGGCCATGGCAACCGCACGCCACAGCCCTGATCCAGCCTTTCCAGTGTGTGAAAAAGAGCCACAAAAAGCAGCTCTTTTTTGTGCCCTGGAAAGGGCGCGATAGCTGCAGCACTGTGGCTATATGGCACTCAGTGCTGAATTGTGTGGATGCAGTGCCAGAGGAGTGATGTGGAGTGGTGCGTGGCATCATGACATCCTGGGGGCAGAGCCAGGGCATGTGTTGTGGAGATGCTACGCCCCGACTCCACTGCCCAGTCAGGGGCCTGAGGCTAGATTGTTAGGGGGTGGCTTTTTTTTGGAAGAAAGAGCACTTTATTCTACTTTGTTATTCATAACAAAATGTTGTAATCAGGTGACAAAAGCTGAGGCCAACAGTTCATTATTTATTATTGCAAACATGGTTTAATTTAAGTTGCCTTGTCCTAATTTCTTGGTTGCGTGATACAAAATTGACAGCAGGAGATATTAAAATAGCCATGTTTGGAACAGGGAGGGGAGGGACCACACCAGAGAATATCACATATTCAAAGAACATTCATCACAACTTAGAAAGTTTCAAAAGCTGTTGATGTTAAGCAGCTGGTTTTAACAGTTGTTAAAAGCTGTTAATTTAAGTTATTATTTGTAGTCAAAATGAGTTAGTTCCTATTGAAGTTTCAATTTTTTTAAAAAAAATACACTATTTGCTTTTCAGTTTGCCAAACAATTTGCCGAATATTACTAAAATAGTTCTTACAAGAATATAAATGCTAAATGCTAAAAGCATCTGATGCCAGATGCATCCCCCTATCCCCCCTCATTATTGCTTCAAAACCCGCAACAGCGTGAGGTGGGACTTGAACTCTAAAAGGAACTAAAAAGATACAGTTAAACCACAAAATATAAGTTATCCTTTATAAAGTTACTATCACAATGTAATGCAGTTAGATCTTTGTTATTTAGAAAAGTAGCTGATTGCTCTGTAAACTAGTGTCTTCTGAGCTCTGTATTTCCTTAAGCAACTCCAGGTGAATTTAGAGAAAAACAGGTATTCTCTAGAAGTTGTATGAGAATTCACTTACTAATTCCTGAGATTCTACTGTGAATTCTCTTCAGGCTGTTTCTAAACAACCTCCATTCAACTGCTGATATGTAGTCTCTTAACGGATGTCATTATTGGGTGGAAAAAATAATGGAACTGCTCTTAAAGAACTGAGCGTAAGTTAAACCAACTGGATGCACAATTTTGTACTATTAAAGTTCCTAGAAACACAGACACTTGTGTGCTGAAGTTCCCAACATGTAATATTTATGGGCTACCACGACAACATCTTTGCTTGTAAAGAGCAAATTCTAAAGATTCAAGTCTAAGGGGAGAGGGTGAAAGTTATTATTTTCATGTCTTTGCTCTCAAAGTAGTTAGCTGCTTGAGCAAATGGTAGATTGAGCCTGTACTGTGGAATGTCAGATTGGGCTTCAGCTAACCTCCTGGTTTCGCTTTTCTCAAGGATGCCGCATTACAGTCTCTAATGCAGTGTCTAATAGGCTCCACTGGGAAACAGCAACGCTAAAACCTTTTGAAACCTAGACTTATGAATAACACGCTACATGCGACAGACAAGACACATTTCTGTCAATAGTTCAGATCTAAACCACTGATTTTATTACAAGGCTGATTTCCATATACAAACACAGACTCTTAGACGTAAGGGTCTAATGGATGGAAATGCTACCTGCAGATGTTTTCTAAGGGCTGGAATTTTCATCTGTTGCCATGTTGTGCAGTTCATTCCACTAAGCCTAATCTTTGGTGCCTGTATTTATTTCAAAAATTGAACAAGTATGAATAATTCATTAGCAGACACTCTTCATAGCTCATTGAAAATAACCTCCTTACCATCCCATCAGCAGATCTTAAAAATGTAAGTATTAGTATGTGATGGGTGTAAATTCTCACTGATTTCATTCTCACAATTTCAAAACTTTTATCCCTACTGGGTTAGATTACAGGAATATGTAAATATTTTTCAACATTTTCTCCAGGACTATGCTGTGAGGGGGAGAAAAAGTGACATTCTTGTCCACATGCCTGGAATCCTGCTGGTGTCCTATTGATCCATAGAATCATAGAATTGGAAGAGGCCTCATGAGTGATTTGAGTTCAAACCCCTACTCAGTGCAGCATCCCCAACAGGTAGCTGTCCAGCCTCTTTTTTAAGATATCTATTGAAGGAGACCCCACCACATCTCTAGGCTATTGGTTTCATTGTTGAACTGATGTTGCTATCAACAAGTTCCTTCTAACGTTCAAGCAAGATCTCCCATAACTTCAAACTGTGTTAGACCTGGTCTAACAGACCTGGTCTGTCATCTGAAGCAACAAAGAACAGGCCTGTCTCCTCTTCTCTGTAACAGCCTTTAAAGTATTTAAAGAGTACAATGCCAAGCTGAACATGTCCAGCTGTTTCAGCTTTTCCTCATATGCTTTGTTCCCCATACCTCTTATCATCACCTTTGCCCTTCTCGGAACCTGCTCCAACTTGTCTATACATTATTTAAAATGAGGCATCCAGAACTGACTGCACCATTCCAGACAAAAGCTGACCAGTGCAGAATATAGTGGGACTATTACTTCCCTCAACTTGGAAATTATGCTTCTAACACAGGCAAAAATAGCATTTGCCTTATTTGCTGCAGCATCACACACCTGCATCTGAGGAAGTAGACTGTGCAAGCTTATGCTACCAACTTCTTTCTTTCTCTCAGATGATCTCAAAGGTGCTACAAGATCTCTTTGCATATTAATCCAGAGTAACATGACTATGGTCCAAAACACGAGTAGTAGATATAGGGCCTGCCATGCCGGTTTATTGTAATCTCTTTTTGTTCTAGTGATTTGGGGGAGGGGGTTGGTCTTTTAATCTTTCTATTTTGAAAATGATTATTTTTTCAGTATGTAAATGCTCTGCATTTTATATTTTATATTATTTTTTTGATGTGTTTCCTTGCTGATGATGCTGTTTGGTCTCTTTTCCATGCTTTGGGTTTGGTTCCCCTTTTAAATTGTTTGATATAGTCTGTAGACTGATTCAATAAAAATGTGTTGTTGTTGACTATGGTCCAAAACACACTGCAGAAATAATCCAAGTTTGAGACTTCTTTAACTGCCCTGGTTCAGTGCTACAGAATCCAGGGAATTGTAGTTTATTATGGTACCAGAATTCTCTGGCAGAGAGGGCTAAATGTCTCCCAAAACTACAGTTCCCATAATTCCCTAGTATTGAATCAGGGCAGTTAAAGTGGCCTCAAACTGAATTATTTCTACAGTGTGTTCTAGACCTAGGTCTTTGAAATCTATGTCATGTTATTTTTTGACCACTGCTGGCTCATGTTCAATTTATGACCAACAATAATCCCAAGGTCCTTTTCATATGTAGTACTACTGAACCATGTATTCCCCATCCTATACCTATGCATTTGGGTTTGGGGCCTAAATGTAGAATGTTGCATTTCTCTCTATTGAATTGAATTTTATTAATTTCTACCTAATTTCCTAGTATATCCAGGTCCTTTTGAATTCTGTTCCTATTTTCCAATGTGTTACCTAACCCTCCCAGTTTTGTGTCAGCTGCAAACTTGGGGGCCATTCATACTACCTTTTAACCCAGTTTTGAAACCGATTCTTCCATGTGAAGATCATATTGGGCCCGATTCTGTCACAATCCATATCGAGGCTTGCACAAGGAAATGCCCCTTACCCCGGGGTATCCAGAATCGGGCTAAAATCCGTCTTTTCTGAAAAGCCCTGGGTTCCATGAAATATGAACTTGCCCTCGATCATGATCGGGGCAAATTCAGGGAGGGGTTAAGGTCAGAGGGCGGGCAGAAGTCAGAGCATTCCCTCCCCTCATCCGAGGGAGAGGGAGGAGGAAGGAGCCAAAAGAAAAAGGGGGATCTGGAGGAAAGGGTGACAGGAGGCAAAAAGGGGAAATCAGGGTGGAGAAAGTGATGATGGAGGAGGAGGAGGAGGGGGGGAGGAGGAGGAGGAGGAAGGAGCCATGGGAAGAAGGGAGCCATGGAGGGCATGGAGCAGAAGGAGGAGGATGAAGGAGCCAGGGCAGCTCCCAGAGGGAGGGGAGGGTCGGAAGGAAGGAGGAGGAGGAGGATTGCCAAGGGAAATTGGGCTGCGGGGCCAAGCCGGAGGAGGGATGTAGGGAAATCAGACTGTAAAATCAGGCTTTTATTTTTGACAATTTATGCGCATGATTTTTTGGGTGGCATGTCTGTGTGCTTGCTTGTGCTTTATTTCCTCTTGCTCCTGG
>NC_056522.1:154361059-154403195 GCF_019175285.1 Sceloporus undulatus | reverse complement strand
ATTATTATTATTATTATTATTATTATTATTATTATTATTATTATTATTATTATTAGTGTTATATGCAGATGCTATAGTCAGAATGCCTGTGCTGCATTTCCCTTTTATTCCCAATTGATTCCATGGGTCAGTTGGAACTGACAGGTCACTCTCTCTCAGCCTCAGTGGAAGGCAATGGCAAAGCTCCTCTGAAGAGAATGTAGCAGGAGGAAAAGGGTCAGTTCAGTTCAGGTTAAAGGCAGGGCACGAACGGAGCTCTCATCAGGCACCTTTCCCCCCTTTTTATATTTTTTAAAAATTATTTTTGACAAAATTTGTGCATGTTTTTTTCTTGAGGCAGATATATAGATGGATAGAACATGGCTAGCAGTTTGTTCCCTTTCCCTTTTATTTGCTCGCTACCAGCAAAGGGGAAATGTTGCAAAGGGAAAGACTTGCAAATGGAATGCTACAATTTGAATGTTACATTTGTTGCTCTTGTCAATTTGGCCAATTGGCAAAATGATACATGTTTTTGCTACTGTCTCTAAGGAATTCAGGGGTAGCCCTGAATTGATTTTAACAGCAAAAAATAAAATAAAATGCATGGCAATCGCATCCTTTTCTGGCATTTCTGAGGTGAGGAATGTATTATTATTATTATTATTATTATTATTATTATTATTATTATTATTACATATGTAAGAGGCATTCTGGGGTGGCAAGGAGTGGGGGATACAGGATGCATTAGCTTGCATTTTGGGGTTGAAATTGGGGCCATGGGCAGATCATAACCTGCACTGACCCAAAAACCCAAAACACACAAAGAGGATTTTAAACTTGACAGAATCTGTGCATTCTGGCTCCTGGCTCTTTAAAAAAAAGGAGGGGGGAAGCACACTTCCGGTGCCCCAATGAGTGCTGCAAACGTCACCTATGACGATCACAATATTGATATGTATTGGCTTACTGGAAGAGATCCGTCTCATTACTACCTTAGAGGCCTTTAAGAAGGCACTCAAAATGGATCTCTTCCAACGGGCTTATCCACTGAACTCTATATAATAAGGTTATGATGACTGCCCTTCCTCAAGTATGATTGTTGGCTAATGGACAAATTGCTATTTTAGAGAACTAATAGGAATTCTCAGTAAATTCAGTGTTAGTATTTTATTGCTTGTATTGATTGTAAATTGTACTATGTGTCTTTCTAAGGTTGTAATCCCACCTCGATCCATGGGAGAGACGAAAAATATAAATAAACTATATTATTATTATTATTATTATTATTATTATTATTATTATATGGGATACATGAAGAAAATGGAAAGATGTATATTCCAATAAAAAATATATATCATAAAAGATAGTTTAAGCAAGTTGGAAGAAAACCAGAAACAAAGCATGTAGTAAAAAGAAAAATTATGGCTCCCGTGGCCTACCTAACCTAGGGAAGTTAAAAATACAAAAAAATGCAGGCAGGGAGAGATAAAGTTACAACAAGATGCAGACAGGGCAACAATTGCTCACTGGTTATTTTACTTCTACAATGAAGATAAAATGCATTTGAATGTACTGCAGTCCATGGTGCTGAATTGGCTGTACACTAGAGAGGAAAAAGAGATGGGAAATATATTTCTTTGCATACTTACTCAGAAATAAATCCTATTAAATTTTATGGGGTTTACCCCCAGGTAAATTGTTATAGGGTTTCAGTTGGAATCATTAAAAAACAATCCTAAGTGTAATGGTTCATCTTCTCTATCAATGCATAACGAAGAGGATTTTCTTCATGCTTTTTGGGGGGTGGGGAGACAGCTAGGAATAGGGCCCATTGTGGAGATACAATTATGCATGGCATGGAATGAAAAGAGATTTTTCCTCTCTCCCATGGATGCAAAACTAGCACTCAGGGTCATTCAATAAAATTGATTGGTGGTAGGTTCCAAAGAACAGAGAACAGAAACGATACTTCATCTTTCTGCATAATTTTAGAACTCAGTGTCAATAAGTGCAGTGATGGCAACTCATTTTGAGGGGCTATTTTTTAAAGACTAGGTTTACTCAGGAACGATAGATTTTTAGTTTTAGATTTTCGTGTATTTAATTTTGACTTAATCAGTACATGAATTAGCCACCTTCAGATGCAGTATAATTTGGAGGACTAAACGAAGAGGAAATAAAACAGAGCATGTGGCCATAATTACAAAGTCTTACCTGTGAGTTATTTGGCAGACTAAGAATGAAGGCAGAATAGTGTGGTCAGTCATCCTTTCCATCCAGGGGAAAATGAGGCTGGGCTGACCCTATAGGAATGAAATGGCTGCACCAGACATCTCCTTTTGAGTACTGGGATAGGCTCAGGGGCCAAAATAATCTGGCCTTGGGTTATGTACTCAATTTAGGGGGCAACACCTACTGTTCCAGATCAGAAACAGTCTTGCACAGAGTAGACAGACTCTTGGCCCAACCCCAGTAAAGTACCTTATGATCAGGAGCTCATGGAACAAGGCTGTTTTGCATAGGATTGTCAGAAGAGCAAAACGAAACTGTGCTTGTCTCTTAAGGCTGGTATTTTATTTTGATTGTCCAGAATTATTTGGAGGATTGCTTTGTGTGTTTCAGGCATCATGTGCTGCTTTGCACATGTTGATAAAAGGAAAGAGTTCGCTACTGATTTGGTTGAATGGGATAGGACTGGATTGGTGGGGCAGCTAGCATCCCTTAACTCCACAACTGCCCTCAGTCCCTACAAGTTTGTAATCAAAGGCATGTGAACAGGAAGAATAAAAAGGTTTGTGTGGGGATCAAGAGAAAAGGCAAGTGGTCTGTGTGACTTCCAATATATGCATTGGTGTATGTGTGTGTGTGTGTTGCAGTAACGTGTAACATCTGTGCTATGTTGTTTGTTGTTGTTGTTGTTGTTGTTGTTGTTGTTTTTCCTCAGAATGTTGGAAGCTGGACCTGAAACAAGCTGGTTATCCTACTGGAAGAAACAGTATAACAGCCTGAGTGCTGCTTATTCATACTTCAGTGGACCAGGAAAGATGATACCTTGCTGAACAGAGAAGAATGCAAGTGACTTTAGGACTTTTGGTAGGAAGTTGGAGGACCTTGAGATTACAGGTAGATATTTCATTTCTCATGCCTGTTGAAAGGATGGTCTAGGAATAGAGAGAGGAATACAAGAAGTGAATCATTGGCTATTATCATTATCACAGGAAAAGATTTATCTTCTTAGACATCCAAGAGATTTGACCTTTTCTAACAAAAGCTTCTACAGTTGGCCCTTCCTGGTTTATGCTGATACATGGAGCATGTACAAAACACTTGATCTTTATATGTACAGTATTAAGAACTTGGAGTCTTAAGATTTGTATGCAAATATGATTTAGTAAGCATTACTTAAATGGGGTGGAATGAGATTCACTCCTACAGAGAGAACAGGAGAGAAGGAGGAATAACATATGGAAAGGATGTATAAATCTGAAAACATGGTAGGCAAGTTGAGAGTATCTAGGTAAAACAATTATAGCTGAGGGAAACAACTGCATGCCCTTGGATCTCAAGGGAAGTTACTCTGCTGTTGCTAATGGAGTTGAAATGTTATTATCTGACTTTTATTGTCTTTTGTTCCCAGTCCCCACGTGGCTCAAACAGGCCATGAATGCATTGATGATCCTTCAGATAATCTTAACTGACAACAGAAATAATATCTGAGACAAAATATCTGAGCCTATGACTCTAACACTGGACTTTTTCACACAGGGAGCTATGTGCTTCCATCCCAAAACTGGTTAAAGTGTTGGCATCCCGGAAAAGCAAGCCAGTTCGCTAATGCTTATCACACAGAGAGTACAAAAAAGGATTAAAAGCACATTACTTAGGCAAGAAAGTGGGCCAAAAGTGAATTTGGGTTTCAGACAGATGAGGACCAATCCTGTTGCTAGCTTGGAAATAACTTTTTTGTGCATGCTCCAAACTGTCACTTGCACAAGTGCATATACACACACATGCTTCAGAGAGGGAAGGGAAATGGGAAGGAAGATCCTTTTTGCCCCAGAAGCTATTTCAGAGGAAGGCAGGCTGAGGGTTCCCTTTGCAAAGTCCCATAAAACCATACCCAAATACACACACTAGAGAGAAAGAGGAGGTGGCTGGTCCATAAACCTGCCTGATTTCAGAGAGGGCTGAAACTCCCACATGTCCTCCTTTTCTGGGACATATCCTCCATTTCTCCCTCCTGTACAGGAAAGAATTCCAATATGTCCTCTCTCTTGCTCTCCCACCAGCTGTTCCCTTAGAGGCTGTTGAGAGACTCCATTAGAGGAGGAGACCAGCAACACAAGGGAAAGAGGTGTGTGTGTGTATCCCTTTAAGAACAAGACTGCATCCCTGTCCTTGCACAGCAAGGAATCCTGGGAAATCTGGAAACAGGGAGAATCATGGTTTTCAGACTGCTGCAATTATGTGAGGAAAGCGAATTTGTGAATGAACTGGAAATGAAAATATGGTATTTTTTGCAAAAATGCTTATTCCCTGATTCACTTCACTTTCCGTCTGGATTCTGACCAGTTTGTGTGCAGTGTCGTCTGAAAAGCAATTGCAAAATTGTCCCTAATGCCCTGGATGACCCTGCATTGTAACCAGTTTAACCTTCCGATTTTTCCCATGTGAAAAAGTTCACTGTTACTTTTCTTCTACTATATGATGAAGCCAGTTAAGCTTCAAAAGCTTACAGTTTTATATTCTGAATTTTGGTTGGCCAATAAAAATATCATTCTTTTGTGGATTTGGGGGTTTGTCGTACTTTGCCGCAAGACCAACACAGCTACTGAACATGTAAATTAATGGCACAGGGAAACAAGAAAGAAATGCAGTGATGGGACTGCACTCCAAGATAGGTAAAGAGATCATAAATGGGATCCTAGCCATCTCTTTACAATTTTGAGAATTCTTGGGGAAGAACTGAGGTCCTAGCAGACTGGAGCCAAGGAAATATTGTCCTCGTCTTCATAAAAAGGAACAGTGGAAGACTCTGGTAGCTATTGCCCAATCGACTTGATGTCAATATAAGTAAAAGTTCTGGAAAAAATATGAAGATTCAGCCTGTGAGTAGTTAGCAAAGAGTGCCATGTTTACTTATACTGGAAGAGGATTTCATAAAGAAATGCGCAGTTAAATTTCACCTCTCTTTGTTTTGCTTTGCTTTTTAAAGAAGAGTTACAACATTGGTAGGTCAGCTAAATACTATGGATATAGTAAATTTTAATTTCAATGTTGATTTCCCATGATATTATTGCTGATGAGCTGGTAAAATGCTCTGTAACTGGTAGAGATGTAAAGAATATTCAATTATATTTTCAGGGTGGGTGGGTGGGTGGGGGACTGAAAGGGAGATTTCTTCAGAATTAGAAAAACCCTGACAAGAAGAACCCTGTAATAATCCTAGCCCCAGCAAGAAGCCCTGGATCCAGGATGCTGCAAAGAGTCTCACATCACCCCCTGCCCCCAAAATCCAGGAGGTTCCAGAAGGTGCTTGCATCTTGTACTAGCTATCAGAACATAGCCAAATGATCCTTGTTTGCTGACTTGGTCCCCTGCTGGTGGCCCTCTAATGGACTGGCCTACCTTGAAAGGTGGGATTCTTAGGTGAGGATTTCTTCCTTAATGGAAGATGGACTAGATGACCTTGAGAAATAGCTTTCAACTCTATGATTTAATGAATATATGAATTCAGAAGTGGTGGACAAGTGGACATAGGTAGCCAGTTGGTGTATTTAACTGGCTGATCAGAGATTTCAATCTTTAGACAAACAAATTTCAGAAAATGGACTTTTAACATCTTTTTATTATTATTGGGTTCTGGATTCAGGATGCATCCATTTCTTAAGCATAGGTTTAAATAATACAGAAGCTCAGACTTAAATAATATAGAATTTTTCACCCAGTAATTCAAGCTCTAAGAGACTTTTATCCAGGATGTTCATTTTCTGGAGTGTACAACAACCTTTTGATGCTGATGAATATTAATAAATACAGATTCTGATTTAATCACATCTTATCAAAAACCCCTACCTGCTTCTTGCTTATAATTACACTTTACCCAAAAAAAGGAGCTTTGACATTCTGTCTCTTCCCCCACCTCTCATTTCCTCTTTTCCTCCTGCTGTCATGCAGGAAGGTACTGATGAGCTTAAGCAGCAGGTGAGCATTTTATCCTCTTCTGCACTTTAAGGAATCAGAAGAGAAGAAATGACAGAGGCCCTCTGAGAACGTGCTCTGATTAGTGTGGTGCCACAAGTGGAGTTCTAAGAAAATGACTGTTCCTGCCCTTCTGATTTTCCAAGCATGACACAGAGTGGCACCTATTCCAGACACGTTTGTTTGTTTGATTTTTATGAGATGTACAACAAAATGGCACATCAAAAGGGAAGTCATAAAGGAATGCCCCAGGCAGTACTTGCACTGAAGGCATCCCAAGCAAATGATATTTTATTGGCAAGAGCAGGGGGCAGGTTGACTGCGACTTGGCAGTGGAAAGCAAAGGAATTTTAACACAGAGGCGTTCAGTGCTCAATCCAAAACTCACTGAAGCTGCAAGACACAGCAGGAGAACTACAGAGCCCAGAAATTATGCTTAGGAAGTACTTTTCAGCTCTTGGTCAGAGTAAAGTAATGCATTGCTACCTCACATGCACAAATCAGGAGAAGGTAATACAGGAAGGCCCAAATCTGTGTGTGTACCCAGCATTGTTACAGACATAGGGCTGAAACAGATGGCCGTAAAGGCTGCCCATTTGAGAGATGGGTCAGGGCTGTGGCAACCGCACACCATGGCCCTGATCCAGCATTTTTCCTGCCCAAAAAGAAGTGACAAGATGCGCTCCTTTTGGGGGTGGAAAAAAGGCACCCTTTCTGCTGCATCGGTGGCTTTTCCGCATTTCTGCAGCATGGCATGTTTAAATGCTGCACTGCAGAAATGCTGTGGTCAGCAGGATGGTGTGACACTAGCTTGGGGCAGCGTCAGGGTGTGTGCCATGCATACATCATGCCTCCACGCCACCCTGAAGCTGGTTTTTTGCTGGTCTGTTTTGACCCATACTTCATTTTCCCTTCAGAGGGAGCAGTTCCATCTGTAGCTTTGTTTTCCTCTGAATGAAAAAGTGAGCACTGATGGTTTAAGAGGACTTTGAAATCCTCCTTAAAATATAGAAGACCATACAACTAGGTAAATGGAGATACCTTTGGAGCTGTTCTGTTATTCCATATTATGTTCCGAAGGGAGATCTTTCACCTAGTTTCTTCATCTATGCCAGCCAACAGCTCTTTCTGTCCCTTCCTCTGCAAAACAGCCACAATATTTTGCTGCTTTGGTTTAAGCAACAAATGTTGCTGGTGGTGACCAGCATTTTTTAGTTATGGCAACTCTAAGGCAAACCTACCACAAGGTTTTCTTGGCAAGATTTGTTCAGAGGGTCTTTGCTTATGCCTTTGCTTTCCTCTGAGGCTGAGAGAGTGTGACTTGACCAAGGTCATTCAAGGGGCTTCCATGGTTGAGAGAGGATTCAAACATGGAGAATAAAGGAAACCGGATACATTTGCAGGAAACAGGTGGGGGATGCAGGGAAATCTGACACGGAGGACCCAGGACACATTCTTAGGAAGCAAGAGGACAGGGAGGGAAATCTGACAGGGAGAATCAGGATACATTCACAGGAAGCAGGTGGGGGGGATGCAGGGAAATCAGACCCAAGACACATTCTAGAGTAAATCGAGTAAAAAATAGAATAAAATAGAAGAGAAGAAGAAATGTGAAGCTGTCATTCACATGAGGCTAGCATTCACATGAAACTGGAACCAGAAAGTGGATCCCTTCTTCACCCCGGAAGTGCAAAGGTTCATGATGCGTTCAGACCCCTACTGAGCATGTGCAAGTATCCCAATTCGAATTGTTGAATCCACATGGTATGTACCGGTGTGGTAATACAATGTGCACTCACTCCACTTTGACCCAGTAATTACCACAATTGCATTCTTCACATGTGAGTTCATCACGTGAATTTCCTTGGATTCGAAGTGACTCCTCTTCCTGCTTGCCACAGAAGGACTACGGAAGCGCTTCGGTTTAGAGTTCCAGTCTCATGTGTGATAAGGGCCTTTGTTTAATGTTTTCTGCCTTCTTATCCCTGACCACACTCTGTTTTTTGCTTAGACACTCCTGGTCTGGTTTTCCTCTGAGAAATTAGAAGGAATGGAAATGAGGCACATGGGTCAGTTCTGAGAATCCTACAGCTCTGAGAATCCTTCCACACATTCACTAAATGTGCAGAGGAGTTTCTGTGACACTATCTCCCATCCAACACCCATGTACCATGGAAACATGGGTACTGAAATCTATGTACCATATATATTATTAAAAACGTTTATTGAAGGACTGAATCCATTTAGGGATCACGCATATGCATAAAATGCCATAAGACATCTCCAGAGTGGGTTCTCTTTCATTTACTCATCCAGTAAAATTTACAAGAATTGGCTTAAGCCCTTTTGTCTGATTAAAGTTAAACGGAGACGACTCACCACAGAACTTTCACTTACATTTTCTCCAACTGTTTTTTTCTTAATAGACTGTAGGATTCTATCTGTAGTTTCTTAGCACTATTTCATTTCTTGAAATAACATTTTTATGTGAAAATTTTATAAGATCATTATTTAAACCCATTTTTGAACCATGTAAGCTTTTCATGTTATGAATCCCATCATATATGTGAGTGTGTGTGTGTAATTTTTAATGTTAAGAAACTATATATATATATATATATATCACCCCATCCATCCATTTAAAGCTCACAGGATCTGGAAGGTACTTGATTGAATCTATTCACAGAGCTAGATTACAGTTTCCCCCTATTCATAAACCCCTTCTGGCAAAGAGGAAAAGTGGTAATAGGAGCAAGATGTGTTATTAATAGGAAAAGGGAAGTAATGTAGTTCAGCTCTTGGCTGCCTCCTAAAAATGATGGCTTTGATAATGATTTTTACTTGAAATGGAATTTGCAGCACCATTCAGCTTTACTTTCTACTCCATATGAAAGCTGTGCATCCTAATGATTTAAAATGTGCTCTTTTAAAAATATTTTTTTAAAAAGAAAACTCCAAGAGAGCATCGAGATCCAGTCTCTGCGTGTAATGGAAACAAAAAAAAGTATGTAGTTTCAGTCGTAATACAACTTAGCCTTTCCCAAGTTGATAGGCATGGCTACTGAACAACTAAATGAAAAACATTGTCTGGCAACATGGTAGTATTATCACCTCACCAAAAATTAAACCATATCTGAATAGAATTATGATTACTAGAAATTATTCCCAAGACTTGAAAACATTAATCTATGCATTCTTAAAAATTAATATCTATGCACACACACACACATATATATATATAGAATAATGGCCAGCATTCTGCATCAGCAAATTAGGTCCAAATCACACTGCAGAAATAATCCAGTTTGATACATTTAGCATTCTTTGTCAGATTGCTCTGGTGTCACAATAAACTACAATTTCCAGGATTCCCTAGCACTGAGCCAAGGTAGTTGAAGCAGTCTCAAACTGGATTATTTCTGCAGTGTGTTCTGGGCACAAGTTACATCTGGACTGACTCCCACAAGACTGATAAAACTGTCACTGACCCATACTCCAATTGCTGGCACATTCTTCTTCTCTCCATGAAGCTGATGCCCAGTAAAGTAGCTTGTGGAGGTGTTATTATCATGGCAATAGTGTCACAATCACAACTAAGTAGTGATTGTGAGTGCAGAACACTTATGGATACATACATCTATTCCCACAATTACAACTGTCCCATGAGATTACTTCATTTAATATACTTAAATTAAGTAGCTGATGCAGAATACTGGCTCATTTTATCTTATTATAATTATTGCAAATAATTACTGAAATTTCAGCAAAAGTCTGCATAACTCTGCTTTTAATGTACTGCTTTTATTTTTGGCACATGTCCATTAGTTCTGTGTTTAACTTGTGTGTGTGTTTATGTAATTTTATACTGTTTTGAGCCAGTTTAATTGTTTTAAAATTTGTATTGTAAAGTTTTTAAATTGTTTTATATGTGAGCCACCTTGGGACCCTTTCTGGGAGAAAGGCAGCATAGAAACAAAACAAATTAATTAATTAATTAATTAATTAATTACTCACAATAAATAACTCTCATAATGGTGATGTGATTGAGAGACTCAAGACTATCACACGGGGGGAAATTGGGGGATTAAAAAAGCATTATCCAGTGAAAGTCGCGTGATCACGGCTAAGACTATTGCACACATCACAACTAGAAAGGGCTTATCCTGGGAATAACGAGCAAGAAATGATTCACAGGATTTCCCATTAATGATTTGTTGCTGGTTATTCTCCGGTTATTCCTGGGATAAACCCTCTCTAATCACAATATCATGTGATAATCTTAGCCGCTATTGCAAGATTTTCCCAGGATAATGCCTTTTGAATCCCCCAATTTCCCATCTATGATAAAGTCCTTGGTCCTGGGCCGGCTCTGAGTAGCCATTCAGAGTAACTTGAAGCACAACACTGCCTCCTTTGCAGTGGCATCTGGAGTAAGCTCCATTTTCTCTTCACAACAGCAACCCAATTATTCAGGGGAGAGGGAGAGTGGCAGCAAGAGTATCCAGCTTATTTCATGGCTCAATGGGAGCTTGGAACACAGATCTCCTAAACCCCAACTCCTTGTTTCAAGGAGTTTACAATCTGAAAATGGAAAATAAGAATAATGGGGGGGGGAATGAAGGCCATGGTAAAGTGCAAAAGAGGATGTGATGTTTTTTGCTACATGTGCTTAGGCTTGGTCCCAGCTTAATTGTAAGTATGCAAATGACTCTACATGTTTCTGGTTGGGATGCTGTTTGTTGGCATCTGTACATGAGATGAGTGATAGCTAATATTAAATAAAGGAATATTGCTTTAACAAAATGTTAGCCCCCAACATTTGCTCTGGTGGCTTCCTCATAGCAACAATACCTCTTGTAATCTTTGTCGCCACTCTAGTGTATAACTGAAGACACACTGAGTGATTTCCTGCATTAGGCGACAGTTAACTTAACAAGAGCCAATAAACATCTAATTGAATTCTCATAAGTGAAAGGAGGACCCCCCTCTGACTTCCAAAATGGAGAACTAGCCCAGGGTTGCTATTTCATGATTAGCAAAGCAATGAATCTTGACAATTAGCATTTTTAAAAGGCTGTATGCAGATACATGACCACCACTAATCAAAATACATTTGTATATAATGGCATCCTCTTCATCATTAGAAAGAATCCATTTTGTAAACCTGCTCAATTACTAGTGAAGTGGCATATCATCAATATATAACTTTGCATGAGGTCTTTTTAATATTGATAACAACAGAAATTGTCACAGTTACCTTCCATGGCCAGTATCCAATAAGAGGGTTCTACAGATGGAACTACTTCTGTTAGCAGAATGAGAAGAAATTCAGTTTTTCCTCCCACCTGAGTGATGTCAAAATATGCTCTGAATGGCCGAGAAACCCTTCAAAACTGGTTTTCAAGAGGTATACATATATTTTCACTGGACTGGTGATCTTGCTATAGTATGGCTTCGAATTTAGGCTCAGGTACTTGCCCATTTTTGAACTTTTTGAGACATTTTTTCATGGAAAATGTACATGAGGGTTGCACAGAAAAGAGCTTTTTTCCACTGAAAACACCCTCCAGAACAGAAAATTGTATTTTCTTCGGTGTGAATAGTCTTTGAAAAACATTCAGTTTTTTTCACAGAGGAGAAAAATGGTAACATTTGTTCTTGCCGGTAAGAATTAAATTTAGGATGGTTATCTTTCTGTTCCAGAGCTCTCTGCCAAAAATGCAGACATTGATATATCATCACAGATGAACCTAGATGGCTTCAGGCACATGACATACCTGATCTCAGCATGCTTTCAAACTTTAGCAAATGATACCAACACTTCAAGAACTGTTATGGCAGTAAGGAGATAAAAGTAAATATTTTCTCCACAGGCCCAGAGGTCAGGAGCTTCTTAAACTCCATGTTATGGGAAACTGGAATGCAAGGAAGGTGCTCCTGGGTATCATGTGGAGGAAACTGATCAAAGCAGAGCAATTCTGACACAAGACACCACCTCACAATTTTGGATGATTCCTCTGTTGTTCTTTCATTTATTTGTATATACAGTCAGTCCTTCTTATACACAGATTTTTTATACAAAGATTAAAGCATCCACAGTTGGAAAATGTTCAAAAAAAAGTATAAATTTCAAATATCAAACCTTGATTTTCCATTTTTTATAAGGGACACCATTTTGCCATGTCATTATATTTAATGGTACTAGAGCATCCACGGCTTTTGTTATCCACGGGGATCTTGGAACCAAACCCCAGTGTATAACAAGGGTCCACTGTATTTATCACTTTTGTGACCAGCAGGACTTCCCAAGCCATGCATAAAAGGTAAAGACACTTAGGGAAAAAAACAGTTTACAAGCAAAGCCATTCTGAAAAGTGGAGTCGAAGGCTTTCATGGTTGGCATCCATAGTTTTTTCCTAACTATTACGAGAATGCTCTCATGACAAAAACGGAAGCATTCCACTTTAATAGAACCAGGTGTGATCCCACCAGGAGGATCCCATTGCAGATTGATGACATTGGGGTGACGGAAGCATAGTGGAACTCAAGGTGTGTGATAAACTCCATAGTTTAAAAGAGAGAGAGAGAGAGAGAGAGATGTTCCATGGATGGTAGCTTCCCCACCAGGAATATTGAATTTTCCCCTTGATTTTAAAGGAGCTATTCAAGGTCCTGTTTGAGTAGACAGTTCAGAAAATTGTATAGCATCTATAAAGCCAGGGCAGGAGATGAATTCACTATGCTTGAATATGGAAGCCATCAGCCAACCCTGATGGTGAATGGCTTTCTGGTCGAAGAATAGCACCTTTGGAACAGAAATTAGTAGAAGATGGTTTATACTCTTCACCATATTTATGAGCCATTGTACACAGAAGGGAGCCATATTGTTTTTGTCTAGCCATTTCAATTAGGGTGCCCTGTTATCTTATTGGATGTCAGCAACAAAATTCCTATATTGCTCCAGTCCAGGGTAAGGAAGTAATCTTTAATGTTTGTAATTCTTCCAAGTATCATCTTCTGATCTTGAGTTATGGCATTTCTGTGTGTGTTGCAGGTGGTGGTGGTGGGATAACATTATTTTACAATTATCTGCTGAAAAGCTAATGCTAGCCTGGGAAATCACAAAAGCCCAGGAAGTGGCTTTATATTATCTTACTCCAGTGAGCTTTGTACTGACAACACTATCTAGGGATAGCTGAGAAATTTATTAAATTTGGTTGTGTAAGAATTTACAACAGTCCACAAATTTATTTACATACAGGATGAAAAGAACCTAAGTTTGTTTTCTATTTTTTAAAAAAACAAAGAATGTTGCAGAAATCAAAACTTCATCCATTAGGGCCAACCTGTCTTTCAATCCCTGTCAATTCAACAATAATAACCAGGGCATACTTTAGTTTCCCAAGACTCAAAGGCAGGCCTGTCAGAACAAATGAAGTCACAACTCTAATTCAGCACAAACATCCTTGCGTAGCTACCAGAAGGAACATTCTGTTACCAAAAGGAACATTCTGCTTGAGCCTTCATCCAGTGAGGACCTTTTATATACTCTGCAACTATCCCAGTTTGGCTGGTCCCAATTAAAGCTCTGTCATACAATTTTTCAACTGCTTTAAAAATGCCCCAGTTTCTCTGCCTTCTTTCTTTCTCCCTTTGTACTCAGCTTAGTTCAATTTACAAAATGAATGTAAAATGGGGAGGTGGCTTACTCAGTTGACTCAGGAGAGGAGAGAAGTTGGAATCCCACCCTTCCCAGTAGACTCTAGCAAAAGCAAACTGCTGCCACATCTTTGCTATCTTGACCACACTCTGATGCTACTTGGTCACACTTGCCCTCCCCCCTCCCCACATTTTCATCTATGAAATGTTGGAGGGTATGCTTTTGATTGTATAGATCATAAAAAACTATGGACCACTCTTTAAAAAATGGGTGTGCCACGTTTGATTGCCCTGATGCATAACTTGCATTCAAGACAAGAGGCTACAGGTGTGACACAAAACATGAGAAATACAGTGGTTTCCAACTGGCAAGGGAGACAGCTAAGACTGCATTTTATCATCCTATCTGTTTAACATCTATGTTGGAACATATCGTATATCACAGGATTAGACACGAAGGAAGGAGGAATGAAAACTGAAGGGAGAAACACCAACAATTTAAGATACCACTTTTGTGTTGTTAGCTGCCTAGAAGTAAATTTCAACCCATGAATGTGAGACCTCCAAGTTACTCTGTCCTCAGCAGCCCTGCTCCAGTCCTGCAGACTCATGACTGTGTCTTTCCTAGCGGTGTCCATCAGGGATGTAGCGAAGGGGGGAGTTCTTGGGGTCCGGACCCCTCCCCTTCCATTAGAAAAATGAATGGTGTGTGCTGCTGCGCCGCTGCACCCAAGCCCCATTATAATGGTGGCACTTAGTCTGGACCCCCCCTTCCTAAAAACCTAGCTACGTCCCTGTGTCCATCTAGAATGCAGTCTTCCTCTTTTCCTACTGCCCTCCACCTTACCAAGCATTGTTCTCTCTTCTATTGAGTTCTCAATAGGTGGCCAAAATATAGCAGCCTCAATTTAGTCATCCTAGCTTCTAGGGAGAATACCAGCTTGATTTGCTCTAAGACCTACTTCTTTGCCTTTTTAGCAGTCTACTCACTGTACCCACAAAACTCTTCTCCACATCTACAAATGAGGATTTTTCCCCATCAGCTTTCTTTTTCATTTTAGTATTCAGTGACATATCTTTACTTTTCACAATCTTACCTAGTTGCTTCATAGCTGCCCTTACAAGTCCTAATCATCTTCTGGTTTCATGGCTGTAGTATCCACTGTGAATAATGATTGAGCCAAGATATGAAAAATCTTGACCTATTTTGATGTCTCCATCATGTACTTTAAAGTTATTTAAATCCTCTCTGGTCATTATTTTTTGTTTTATTAATGTCCAGTTGTAGACATGCTTTTCACATTCTTCCTTGATTTTCCATACTTGTAGCAGAAAGTAGCAAAGATGTGGAATGATTACCAAAAAAAAAAAAAGTTATCTTCAGTAACTCAGTCCTCAGAGGAAGCATGCGGTGGTGGCAGTGTAATCCCTGCTGAGAAGAACAGAAGCAGTTGTTTGCAGAAATGTGCTCTCTCCTTGGGGCAAAAATCCTTGATGGAACAGAGAGGCCGACAAAACTTGTCAAGCCCACTGACTGTTACGCCTTCCTTTTGGTCCACGTCAAAAGCAATAACATTGCAAGGCATAACCTTCAGGATATCACAAGGGATTATGGAGCTCTGGATAGGAAGCTTAATTACCTTGATGCATAGACTGTAATTTTGCCTCTCCTCAAAACTGAAGGACACAGATCAGGAAGGGAGAGAAGAAGAATGGAGTTGAACAACTGGCTTCACAGACAGCATTGGTAGAAACAATTTGGCTTTTTGGATCATGGTCTAAGGTTTCAGAAAGATGAACATCTGGCAAGGGATTGGTTGCACCTCACATCAGTGGGCAGGAACATTTTTGTCAACAGTATGAAGAAATCTGACCCAGAGCACTTTAAACTGAGTTTTAATAATAATAATAATAATAATAATAATAATAATAATAATAATATTTATTTGTATACCGCCCTCTGGCAAACCAATCCGGGCGGTTAACAACAGTAAAATATAAAATATGACAATTAAAAACACTTTATCCCTCCCCCCCTTAAGACAGTATTAAATAGTATAACATATTAAAAATACAATATCAAGGATAAAAACAGCAATTAAAACTAAAAACCCTGATATCCTTCTGTTGATCCTCGACCATCTCTAAGATGGGGCCACGGGAGGAATGAGGGAATCAGGGAACCTGGGAACCTGGGCTGGGATGGTTAATCTGGAAAGGCCTGCCGGAAGAGATCCGTCTTGACCGCTTTTTTAAAGCTGTCTAATGATGTTATCTGACGGATCTCATCCGGCAGGTCGTTCCAGAGTTTGGGGGCGACAGCAGAGAATGCCCTCTGGGAGGTTGCCGCAAGCCTAGATTTTAGAGGCTGCAGTAAGTTCCTCCCAGAGGACCGGAGAGCGCGGGGAGGATTGTACGGGAGGAGGCGGTCTCTAAGATAGTTTGGACCCAAGCCATTTAGGGCTTTAAAGGTGATAACCAACACCTTGTACTGGGCCCGGAAGCTGATAGGCAGCCAGTGGAGGGACCTCAAAACCGGAGTAATGTGGTCCCTCCTAGATGTACCTGACACAAGCCTGGCTGCCATGTTTTGAACCAGCTGTAATTTCCGAGTCAAGCACAGGGGTAGCCCCATGTAGAGTGCATTACAGAAATCAAGGCGTGAGGTTACCAGTGCGTGCACAACCGTCTCGAGATCCCTTACTTCCAGAAAAGGGCGCAGCTGGCGTATCAGCCGAAGCTGATAACAGGCACTCCTGACCGTCGCATTTACCTGACTTGTCATCAGGAGCGACGAGTCAAGGAGCACCCCCAGACTGCGAACACAGTCGCTGGAGGAGAGTGTGACCCCATCCAGGACTGGAGGTTGCAACCCAATTCTTGGTTTCGGGGCCGCTACCATGAGCACCTCCGTCTTGTCTGGATTCAGTTTCAATCTGTTTTTCCTCATCCAGCCCATTACCACCTGAAGACATTCATTGAGAGAAGAGATGCCATCGGAATTCGAGGCCGACGAACGAGGTACGGAGAAATAGATTTGGGTGTCATCAGCGTACTGATAACACCCAGCACCATAACTCCGTATTATCTCACCCAGCGGCTTCATATAGATGTTAAATAACATCGGGGACAAAATAGCCCCCTGAGGAACCCCACAAGTGAGGTACCTCTTACTGGAGCTACAGTCCCCGAGTAGCACCCTCTGAGACCTGCCCGAGAGGAAGGACCGGAACCACTGCAAAGCAGTGCCCCCAATACCTAACCCCTTCAGGCGGTCCAAGAGGATGCCGTGATCTATAGTATCAAAAGCCGCTGAGAGGTCTAAGAGCACCAACAGGGTCACACTCCCCCTGTCAATGCTCAGACGCAGATCGTCGGTCAAGGCAACCATGGCAGTCTCAACCCCAAAGCCTGTCCTAAAGCCAGTTTGAAATGGGTCTAGATAATCGGCTTCATCCAAGACAGCTTGGAGCTGAAGGGCAACCGCCCTCTCGATCACCTTGCTCAAAAATGGCAGCAATGACACCGGCCTATAATTCTTCATATCCAGGGGGTCCAGGGAAGGTTTTTTCAGGAGCGGCCTAACCGCCGCTTCCTTTAAACAAGATGGAACATGTCCTTCCCTGAAGGATGCACCGATGATATCCGTGAGGAATCTCATCAATGCATCCTCCCCCTGGACGGCCAGCCATGATGGGCAAGGGTCAAGAGGGCAAGTTGTCTTCCTCACCTTACCAAGCAGCTTGTCCACGTCATCAGTACTCACAGATTGGAGCTGATCCAGTATGACTACATCGGCGGAGTCACTGGACGCCTCGCCTGTCGACTCTGTTTCAATGGTGGCATCTAAGTCGGCTCTTATCTGAGAGATTTTGTCTGCAAAGAAGTTGTTAAACGCGTCACAGCAGGCCGTCGTCGGGTTAAGTAAGGGATTTGGCGCAGGGGTCACCTGCGTCATTTCCCTCACCACCTTAAACAGCTCTGCTGGACGGGACTCTGCAGACGCAATACGTGCAGAGGAGAAGGCTCTCTTCGCTGCACGTATTGCCTCCCGATAGGAACAGAGGAAGTTCCTATGGCGAGTTCTGTCGGATAAGAGTCGAGTCTTCCGCCACCTGCGCTCTAGCCATCGTCCAAACCTTTTATGGAGGAGAGAGACAGTAATGAGGGCAGGAGTTCATCAAGTGTTGGAGACAATAACCTGAGTGTAATACAAAGAACAAAGCAAATAGTACAAGAACCCAACAGTGGGAGAAAAAAAAACCCTTAAATATCGGGAATGGTGCATGGCCGTAGCTTTCTCGACATTATTGCACAGAGCATGGGAAATAAACAAGATGAGCTTGAGCTCTTAACACAGCAAAGCAAGTATAATATAATAAGCGTCACTGAAATCTGGTGGGATGAATCTCATGACTGGAATGTAGTAATACTGTCATACCTCTCCTTGAGAGTTCAGCTCCTAAGGATGAATGAGATCCATGCAACAGGCTTCCTCCCCCACCAGAGTTTAGACTCTGAAGATGAAGCTGATGTATCACAGCCAAGCCCTCCTCCAGCTCATTCTAACAGCCACTTGCATGATCCACAGGAAAAGGAGGAGATATAAGAGATAATAGAAGGTGTCAGCTTGCATAAAGACCTGACAAGACAGACCAAACTGGAAGGGAGAAGGAAGAGAAGCATTATGTGTCAAGGATGTTTACATTTGTAAAGAGATACATGACTTATGTCTTGGAAGCCAGGTTGAGAGTGTCTAGGTGAAAATTAAGGGGGGAGATAAACAACAGGGACATCATACTGGATGTTTATTAGAGATCCCCAAGCCAGAAAGTGGACTTGGATGATGCCTTTCTGGAACAGATAACCACACATTCAGAATGGTAAGATGTAGTAGCAATGGGGAATTTCATCTATTTTCATATTAGTTGGAAGTAAAGGTCCAATAAATTCCTCACCTGTCTAAAAGACAATTTCATTGTCCAGCAAGTGGAAGAGGTAGCAAGGGGCATCAGCTATTTTAGATCTGATCCTAACAGTGATGGCCTGCCTGGTTAGTGGGATGGAAACCACAGGATCCTTATGTAGGAGTGACCATGTTCTTTTGGCATTTGTTATACAGCAGAAAGGGGAAATCAAGTGTAGTCAAACATACTTGCTAGACTTTAAGAAAGCTGATTTCAGTAAATTTAAGGAAATACTGGGGGTGATCCCATGGCCAAAAAACACTGAAAGATAAGAGAGTTCGTGATGGATGGCAGTTTCTTAAAAGTCAAATATTGAAGGCACAGTTTCAAATAGTTCCAATGAAGAGGGGAAATGGGAGGTTTAAAAAAAAACAGGATGGATGTTGAAAGAACTGGCAGCTGTGCTAAGATTTAAAAGAAACATACAAGAAATGGAAAAAGGTCCCCTTTTGAAATCACTAAAGAGGAATTCAAATGAATAGCTAGCATGTATAGGGAGAAAGTCAGAAAAGTTAAAGTATAGAATCAGCTCAGGCTTGCTGGAGAGGTTCAAAACAATAAAAGAGATTATTTGGTTATATCTGTTGCAAGAGGAAGAATAAGGAAATGGTCGGGTTGCTGCATCCAAAAGATGGAAAAATTCTAATAGAAGACAGAGAAAAGGCAGAACTGGACACCAGTGTGGTGCGGGGCTTCTGAGAAGCTCCCAGGGGCGGAGCTTCCAGGGCAGGTCTTACGGGGGACAGTGTGCTCTCCCTCTCCCCATGTCAGCATGTCCTTTTCCTGATGAGGAAAAGGATGGGACTGCACATGGGGGATGGAGTGCATGTGGGGGACAGAGCAGCGCACACACATGGGGAATGGAACTGCACACATACAAGTGGACAAAGCAGCGCGTATGTGCACACAAGTGAATGAGCGGTGTGCATGCAGGTTACTGAGTGGTGTGGATGGGGGGACAGAGTGGCATGCGTGCAGAGGAGATGGAGTGCATGGGAGGATGGAGCAGCATGCATTGGGGACAGAGCATTGGGGATGGTGATGGGGGACTGACTGGGTGTCACTCCCCTTCTGAGGTAACCCCTATTCATGCTTCTCCATCCCCCCCATGTATTGTGGACCATATCCCCGGAACACACACACACACTCCAGTGTGCCACTGTACTTCATTCTTCCCACAAAAGTGGAGCAATGCTCAACCTGGGGAAAATGGAGCAGAGAACGCAATAGGGGAAATGCATCACAAAACAGGTAAAGAGGTAATACAGGAATACCTGGCTACTCTAAAGGAGTTCAAGTCTTCAGGGCCAAATGAAGACTAGTATCATTGTTCCAAGTACATTCATCCCATTAAAACTAGGAAGATAATGTTTTACAGAAGAGATGTAAATTTATTTTTAAGGTTATTAAAATATTTAATAAATTGTTTATAAACTTAAGTTTTATTTTTGAAACACATGTGTTTATCTTTATACTGTTGGACTGATTATTTTGAATTTGCAGTAGAACAGTAGATTTAATATAAAGAAATAGGCATGGGGTTGCTAGAATTGTCATCAAAGAGGAAAGGGGTCAGTAGCCCTAAAAAATTTGGGGTCCACTGCTATAACCCTTCACCTAATCATCTGAGTGCAATGCAAGTCCAGGCCTCTGAGTGCCTAGCCCCTGAATTGATGGTGTTCATCCACCAGCAGATCCCACTCCTTTGTATGATGGCTCCACATAATGTTTAGGACAAATTGCTTTCCATTCCACTGAACTGTAAAATAAACAAAAGGAACTCAATCCTAAATTCTGTAAAGGCCAAAATGTCTCAATGAATGAAATGCAAATGGTTGCTTTGCTCCTCAGCAAGAAACTCCTCCATTTTGCAGAGATATTTCTTCGTTTGCATTTTTGGATGCTGGTGCATCAATTTACATAATAAATATCAAAAGAAAATAAGATGCTGGAGAAACTAAATCATCTAAAACATTTGTAGCAAGCTTCTCCATAGAGCAAGTGATTTTGAAGATATCTTTTAAATGCAAAGAAATACACAGACTTCAGTCACTTCCTATTTGCAGGGTTCATTGTCCTGCATCTTCTTCCTATTCCATTGTGCGTATATGTTTTGCACCCATGAAAGAGAATCCTAGACCTCTTCAATATTAGTTTGAAGATAAAACTGAACTCTTCCTTTCATATTGCACCCGGGGACCAACTGGCTAATATAAAGCAACAAACAAACAAACAAACCTGAATCTCTCTGCCAATTCTTCAGTGAAATGTGTGATGAGGTTTATTCTCTGTTTGGCTTTTGGGGGGAAAAAACATTTAATTATTTGAAGAAAGCATTAAAGTATGTAAATGTATTTTAATCAGTATCTTTGAGAGAAAACACACAATTAATACTGTTTTCAGAGTGGTTTAAGTTAATGAGGGCTGCAAATACAGCAAAATGATAAAACTTTGGTTAGAGATTACTTCTTTTTGTACATTGACTTCTGTATGTACAAATAATGCTTTATTGACACTAGGAGAGGTTTTGCCTCTCCCTGCCCCCATCACACATACATAAACAAACAAACAAACAAACAGAAGACACCAGAAAGCAAAAATACCTGAGCAACCTGTTCAGGAAGCCCTGTTAGTGGATTTCCAAGCTCTCAATAGGATTTTGAGAGTTTAAATTCCGATGGCAAAAGATTTCTTCAAAATAGATTGACCATCAGGACTCAAATCTGAAGGGATTTTTCTTCTCTACTTCCATCAAGGTTGTTGCATCCAAGCCAAAGACATCGATCATTAAGAAGAAAGAGGCTGAGGACCCAAACACAGACCCCATGGGCAAAATTAGATTTGTCAAGTGTCCCTGTGAAAGCTCTTAAATACGCTTCAACTCCTCAATCAGGATTCCTAGGAGGATAGGCAATTTTGATGCAGAAGTATTTGAGAATAAGCAAAAAATAAAGCAGAAGAATAAAACAAAAAAGATTTATAAGTCAATGGGATTTCTCTTTGTGTTGGGGACATACTCAGTGTTGAGGATATACAATCAGAGATGGGGTAGATGGAATGTAGGTAGAAAGGGATCTTTGTTGTTGTTTTCAATGTTTCACTAATTATTAGTTGTGTTGATTGTTGGTTGTAATACTTATATGTTTTTTTCTTGTTTGATCTGTTATACACTACACTCTCTTGGTGATTTTGTTAAAAGGTGATACATAAACAAACACATATACAATACAGGTGAGGCTATGCAGGTAGAGAGGTAGAGTATCTGTTGAGTTTCTCATCCCATGCTTTATTTATTCTTTTTTGCCAACTTATTCCACTAGTAATGGTACCACCATCACTGCAGAAAGAAAAATGTAAAGGAAAAATGTGTAGGGATATCCTTTTTTATGCTTTCTTTTCTCGACCAGCCCTACCAATAGGCAGAATGAGGCCATCTTCAGACCGGCCATTAAGACCTGCCTGGGGGTGGAGTAGGGGCATCACGTCCAGATGACACACACCCTGACTCTGCCCCCAGGATGCCATGATGCCATGCACCACTCCACACAGGGCCAAAGGAGCACTGTCAAGCTGTGGCAGCGTGGCTATGGCACCCTTTCCAAGGTGCAAAAAGGAGCCGGTTTTTGTGGCTCCTTTTTGCGCCCTGCAAAGGCCAGATCGGGGCGGTGGCGTTTGGTTGACGTGGCCCCAATCCAGCTTGAAAAGGAGCAGCTGCAGGGCCCCTGCTGTCTGTAGAGCCCCTGATGCAGTAACATCTGCTGGGATGCAGTAGCAAAATATTGGAGAAAATAGCTATGTACTACGCCAGGAAGTTGTGTGCAGCCTAAAATAGCCTGCTACACCATCAACACCGAAAGAAGATAAGAATAAACAGCATTGAAGATTATCACACTAGGTTTACCATCTGTCAATTGTCCCTGGATCGTTGGGGAAGCGTGCATGTATGAATGCCTGGCATGCTTCCTCAGCATCATGGAATCATCAGCTTCTCCTAGTTCAGGGAAAGTGAATTGCCTCTTAACAAAAACTTTGTGTTAAGAGGAAATTCATTCTCCCTGGACAATTCCATGACACTAGAGGATATGTTCTGCATATAAGTTGAACAGGTAGGATGATAAAATGTAGCCTTGTTTGACCCCTTTGCCAATTGGGAACCATTCTGTTTCTCCATATTCTATTCTGACAGTAACCTCTTGTTCTGCATACAGATTTCTCATCAGGACTATCAGATGTGTTGGGACTCCCACATCTTCAAGGGCATTACATAGCCTTTCATGATCTATACAGTCAAAGGCTTTGCTATACTCTATGAAGAACATGCTGATTTTCTTTTGGCATTACCTGGTGTGCTCCATTAGCCTTCATATGTTTTCTGTGTGGTCCCTAGTGCCTCTTCTTTTCCTGAATCCTGCTTGAACTGCTGGGATTTCTCTCTCCATGTATGGTTGGAGTCTATGTTGCAAAATTTTGAGCATGATTTTGCTTGTGTGGGAGATCACTGCTATGGACCTATAGCTGCTGCAGCCTCTTGTTTCTCCCTTTTTGTGGATGGGGATGTATAAAAAAATTCTGACAGGTTCCTCTGTTACATCTTTTGTATGGCAGGGGATAAAAATATGAGTATACAGCAAGTACAATATGGCTGTCTCTTGGGTGGTTGGGTATTGCATGAACAGAATGCTGGTCTAGATGTAGCTATTGATATTCTTGTCTTCTTACGAATCCAACAGGGATGGAAAGAATATTTGAAAATATTCCAAAGCAATTGAAAAACATTTTTCTGAAATCTTGAGAACCACTCATGAGGAAAATATGGGACATATTCTGTGCAAAATTTGCACATTTTCTGTACATAAAACAGCATTTTATGTATAGGAAACAGCATATTATGCTCAGGAAATAAAGATGCATTAATAAAAAAGGGAAAAGAATTTGTAATGAAATCTTTAGAACAGATTAGAACGGAAGGTCACAAGTGTGACTGGTTTTTATATCATCAGTTACAAGCTAGATACAAAATGGATAAAGAAACAATGAAAATGGTGGAGAAACCAACAAAGTTAGAAGAAATGATAGTACAAGAAAAACCTGCTGTATTATCTAGATCATATAAGGCATTGTTGGAATTTCAAATGGATTGTAAAAAAGCATTGGAATTAAGACAATGGGAAATATCATGGGGGAAAAGAATGAAATATACAGTTAGTCAGGATATTAAGGAAAATTTCGTAAAGATCATGTATAGATGGCACCTCTCTCCTGAAAAATTATGTGGAATCTATGGAAAAGGACAAAATTTATGTTGAAAGTGTGAAAGGGAAAGGGAAAGAGGTACAGAAAAATTTTGGAAAATGATAGCCAAAGGAATCAAAGAAATATTAGATGTGGATTTAATATTTAGACCGGAAATCTTGTTATTAAATATGTTGGAGGCTAAGATAGAAAAGAGCTATGGGAAAATAATTTTTTTATATGTTGACTGCTGCTAGGTTAACATTTGCGAAATATTAGAAATTAAAGAAAGATATTGAGATAGAGGAGTGGATTATCAAATTGATGGAACTGATGGAAATAGACATAATTTCTGAAAGATTAAGAGAAAATACAAAAATGACCTCAGAAACAAAGAAAAAGCAGGATAAGAAGAACTGGGAAAAAATGTACATTTATATAAAGGAGAAATGGCCAAACATACAAGATAAAATCTAACAAGGTACTTACGAATGTAAGTAAGCTTAGATTAGAAGGAATTGACTAGCTAAAGAACTTTACATTGTAAAAATTAGAACAAGATAGCAAGAAGGGTAACGGGTGAAGTCATAGAAAAAATTGAAAATAAACATCTGTAAACAGATATACACAGATAAGCAGTTAGAAAATACAATGAAACGGTAAGGGTTTAGACCAAGGAAGTCTTGTCAATGTCTGTGAAGGTCTTAGGAAGAATGAAGCAGAGAGAGTGAAAGGTATTTATGTTGGGTTAGGGGAGGAAGGGAAGGATGGTGGATTAGGGATGACTGTGTTTTGTGATAAGATGCCTATGTTATATGTTATATATGTTATATGGTTTATGTTATATGGTTTAGGTAAATGTTATTTGTTTTGTTTTGTAATAAAAAATTTTAAAAAGGAAATAATATTTATGTGCATGGATATTATTTTCAGCACAGAAAATGTCATTTCCTGTACAAAAGTGCAGCTTTTCTGTGCAAAAAACTAAATGGAAATTTTATGCAGAGTAAATTCCAGACTGTGAATAGTCTTCAAAAATGTGCAGCTTTCAGAGCTTTCTCATAGCTGGATGAAAATTGCTAAAATAAGCTGTTGCTTCCTTCAAAAACAGCATCAGCAAATAATTATATTATTAAATATCAAGGAGCTGACAAATAAAAACTAGGGGGAGAAGTACAAACTGTGGCTTCAACTCATTTTTGAAGAATTCACAAATATTATACATCTCTTCATATTCAGGAAGGAAATAACTTTAGTGCTGCTGTTGTTGTTGTTTTGAAAAATCTCACAGATTTTTCTACCTTTCAAGTGAGTCATCTGAAAAAATACAAAGAGATGGCAAGGGATACTACAAAATTAGTCACATTTCTTTGTGGCAGATTGGTATGTATCTTCAGCATGGGACATCTTGCAATACAGTATTCCATGAAAGATATAGGATGGGGGACACCTGGATGAACGAAACTATGTGTGAAAGGGATCTGGGAATCCAAGCAGACCGCAAATTGAACATCAGTCAACAGTGTGATGCAGCAGTTAGCAAGGCCAATGCGATTTTAGGCTGCATGAATAGAAGTATAGTGTCTAGGTCAAGGGAAGTAATAGTGCCACTCTGTTCTGCTTTGGTCAGGCCCCACCTGGAATACTGTGTCCAGTTCTGGGCACCACAATTTAAAAAGGATGTTGAGAAACTGGAGCGTGTCCAAAGGAGGGAGACTAAAATGGTGAAGGGTCTGGAAACCATGTCCTATGAGGAAAGACTCAGGGAGCTGGATATGTTTAGCCTGGAGAAGAGAAGGTTAAGGGGTGATATGATAGCCCTGTTTAAAGGGATGTCATATTGAGGAGGGAGATAACTTGTTTTCTGCTGCTCCAGAGACTAGGATCTGGAGCAATGGATGCAAGCTACAGGAGAAGAGAGTCCACCTCAACATTAGAAGGAACTTCGTGACAGTAAGGGCTGTTCGACAGTGGAACAAACTCCCTCGGAGTGTAGGGGAATCTCCTTCCTTAGGGTTTTTAAACAGAGGCTGGATGGCCATCTGTCGGGGATGCTTTGATTTAGATTTCCTACATGGCAGGGGGTTGAACTGGATGGCCCTTGCAGTCTCTTCCAACTCTATAATTCTATGATTATAAAGCCTAAGAGCAGTAGAATGTGAGTAGTTCTAGCAGTGCAACCTCGATCAGTATAATTCTGATTTTGGCTTGTGAAGTCAAAAGGAGACAATTTTTAGGTAGTCCTGAAAAGCAAATCGGAAGATGCGCTTATAAAAATAATGCTTGACGTCAGCCATCTGACCATGCTCATCAAGCAAGTATTGTCTTCACTTGGTGATCATCAGCAGTGTTCACCGCAATGCCAGTATTCAGCAATCACAGCAGAGGGTATTGTTGCATTATCAGAGCCCAGCTGATTGGGAAAAGCCTCAGACCACAAATATAATGTCAAAAATGTCTATGCACTTCACATTCTCCATCAATACTACAGTAAAAATGTTTGTCATTTCCTGTCTGTTAAATCCAGTGGAGGGCGATTGATTCTCCTTCCCTTTTCTTCATCAACATTTTAGATTAGAATTCTTCTTAGGGCATTTATTTTTTATTATTATTATTATTTGAATCTTTCAACACAGTTACATGATGTCAAGTCTGAATAGATTGCACTGACTTAGCTGGCTTTAACAGGGAGGCAGCTATAATTTGGACAAATTTTTGTTTTAAAAAAATCCCTTGAAAGATAATTTAACACTGTCTGAGAAATCCTTTAAAATGATTTTTAAATGGCTGAGAAAAACAATAATCATGATCCAATCAGTATTGTGTTTTTTCTCTTTCTTCACCATACCATTGTGTATTTTATTCATTACGATGTGGCTGCTTAGCCTATAACAGATTATAGCTCTTGAACAGATATCCATAAACATGATGTGATTGCAGTCCCCAAGAACATTTATTACTTGCTTATTTGTTCAGTTTGTATCCTGCCTTTCCATGAAATGGGGCTCTGGTTGGCTAACAGAAATACGACAAATGAATACATTACAGTAAAATAGCAATAAAATGCTAAGTCAAAAACATTTTTAAAAGCAAAGTAGAAAAGATGTCAGTAAAAAATAATAATAATCTGTTTAAACCCACGGCAGCAGATTTTAGAAACCAGCTTGTGGGGGAAAGATCTGTCTGAGAAAGAAAGAAAAAATGACATTTTCACTCGGCCCCACATCACCCTTGTCCAATCATAATTATCCCTGCCCTAATTCACCATACATGACAGACTGAATCAAGATGGTTCATTCCCCCCCCCCCCCACCCCAGGTCAGTTTCTTTAAACATATCGGACTCTGTCTGGGACATATATCTATCTGGGGTTTGATCCACCTTATGCATCTTCTCTCACCAAGAAATCAGCTCTGTAATGTGTTAAGAAAAGCTGATGGCTTTTAAAAATATGCCAGGTAAAATCTGGAGTTTCTGCTGCTCACTTTGGTTGTACAAAAATATCTGCTAGCTACTGCTGTCTAATGTACATATGTACAGTTTAATCCTTCTCTACCAATATGTCATTACTGAAGAGCCCTCCCATGCTGGTTGGTGGATTTGTGGGAAGTGTGGAAAGTAACCTTTCCAAAATGATGTCTCAGATAAGGAAATAAAGACTCCTCCTATATCTCTCTACATCTTCGTGACTTCTCATTACAACAGCATGCAACATTACAAATAGAAACAGAGTTTGAATTACCTTCACAATTATGTCTAGCATAGGAAAGGAACACATAGTCCTCAACTGGCTCAAGCGTACCATCTATTTAAGTCAATATCTTGGTCTTATTCAGGAAATGGAAAAAGACACTAATGGATAATGGAAACATTTTGTTTTGCAGGCACTTTCCTATCCTTGGTCATTTGTGTATTTATGCCTCAGCTCTGTCGAAGCATTTTATTTTCACATCTAAAAAGATCATTTCAGGGTTGAGCAAACACAGTGTATTTGACCGCAGCTGGAATACATCTGCTACAGTTCATTGTTTGGAAAGTTTATGAAAAGAAGCCATTGTAGTTTTGAAATATTAAAGGGCCTTGTGAATGCAGAGATCAAATGAGAAATGTTAAATAAAGGGCCTGATCTGGTTGAATAGGTAAAGGGTAAAATATTCCTTATTGTTGGTGCTCCTGGGAACTTGTTAACCCAAACCTCAAACTTTAGCAGTAGTCGCAGTAAGCGAAGAAGACGTTCCAGTTCTCTGCTTCTGTTGCCACAATATGGCAAAGCAAGGAAGTAACTCATCTTAACTTGTCTGTTCTGCATCCGTAGACTGACATAGCCATTGTTGTTTTTTCCACAATATTTAACAATAGAACCAGTTCCTTTAAAGTCCAGGAACTGTGTCGGGGATAAGGAACTGAAAGCAAAATTAGGTTGCCAAGCATAGCAAGTCATTTTGGTACAGTTGTGTATAGTATTGGCCTGGGACTTGGGAAATCCATGTGGTAGTCCATTTGGAATCATGCAACTCATTGAGTAACCTCAAAACATCCTCTTTCAGCCTAGCCTATTTCATAGGGTCAGTGTTTAGAGAAAACAGAAAGGAGAACTATTTATACTATTGTGATATAATGCTAGGAAAGACAAACTATATATATAATAAATAAATAATTAAGTAGTTTAATTCTGACTCTTTGTCTCAGGCAAAGCATTTGCTCTTAGGTTACAGAAATGGCTCTAAGGGCAATCCTGATGTTTCCCAAAATCCATACAAAATGTGGTCAATGTCCTTAAACACTGGGTTTGCTAGGTAAGCAAAATCACATCTCCTGAAATTTCAGGGTCCACAAAGAACGGGCCTTTGTAATGTCACAGAGATGAGGCAAAAGTTGGTACAGGAGAGAAGAACTGCTTCTGGGACAAATGCTTGTCAAAAAGAACACCAGCTCCAAATTTTGGTAAAACTCAGCTAACCAGGCAATGTGTCAATCCAGAGATAGGCAACTAGAGAAATGTGCCCAGCAGCTGCAGCAAATGTCACCATTGCTCCTATTGCTCTCATCCCATACAGCCTACAATATATGATACATTAGAGAGTTCTACCTGTCCTTGACTGTAAGTCAAGGAGGTTCATGAGCACTGATGCTGGAGCTTCTGGAAAGTTACATGCTAGGCCTCATAAAGTCTCTCTCTCTTTCTCTCTCCCCCTTTCTCTCTTACACACACACACACACACACACACACACACACACTGCACCACTGATGCCGGGGCTTATAAGTCAAGGAGGTTCATGAGTTGTGGTGCTGGCCCTCCATTCCATGCCTTGCTCCAAATGCATATATCCAAGAATTTCAAATAATTTCTTGGGGACTGTATTTGGGTTGTGGTTGAGACCAAAAGCAAAAGGATAGAACCAGGAACACAAGCTTACCTTAAAGTTCTTTTTATCAGTAACAGGACTTTATCACACCAGGCTGCTAAGATACTACCACAATCATGTTAGTATAGGAAATGCAAACATGCCAGTTACTTTTGCACAGCTCTTCAAAAGTGCCATGGTGCTGTTATAGTCCCAGGCTCAGTCTTCTGTACATCAGCCTTCATAAGCCTGCCTTCATGCCCTATGCCCTTCTCTATTTTTTTCTGCTTTCAATTGCACAGTCAGCAATTGACTAAGTAAAAAAGAAAAGAAAAGAAAAAAATCCTGCGTAGAAATAGTGAGAGGGAGGAAAGGGGAGAGGAGCAGAATCACACCCTCTTGCAATATGTAACTGTCTGCATAACAGAACTGCAGTGGAAGGAACCTATCACATGTGAATCAATTGTGGAAAAACAATGTGATTGAGAGGTTTTTCCCATCAATGAAAAGGAGCGCTCCAGAAATGGATGGAAGATGAAGCACTTAAATGACAAACATGTCATCATGTGCTAAAGTACAGTCACAGGGCACTATTACCCTGCTGTAATTCTGCTTTGGCAGCCTTGTGTGAATGAGTCCCATGCCATAGAAGAGGCAATTCAACCTTTCAGAATGGGAAGGTAGGAACCTTCACCCTATGGAAAACATGAAAAGATGGTATCATCGGGGCATGGCTGTTTGGGGTACCACCGAGAGTCAGACTGGGATGCAGGAGGGCTGGATTTAACCCCAGGGTTTTCCCCACCCATTTATAAATCAGCTCCTGTCTGAAAATACATTTAAAATGTGGAGAACAATGACAGGACTCCATGGGTGTATAATGAGAAGAAAGTCTAAAAGCCAAGGGTTAGGGTAAAGCCACAGATTATCAAACCTTTTGTCCATACCCCTGAAAACTGCTGAATGGGCTTCACTGTGCAAGTGTTGATAAATACACAGAAACATGTTGTGCATCCTATTCAGCTCAGTGCTACTGCTTTCTGATCAAGGTAAAACTGGTTGGTAATTGGTCTTAATGGAGGGGTGTGAAAAACATAGACAGTGTATATTCCATGAGGTAGGGGTAGATTTTATTTAGCGTAGGGACTGGTGAGAATTTCATTTCATTTTTTCCTTAAATAAGCATTATTAAGATTTGCATTTTTTTTCTTCATAATCAGGATAAAAGAAACTTGAAATTAAAAGAATCCTGATAGGCCATATAAACTACAGACAGTTAATTCACCCAGACATCCCAGGGATTGGGGCCTAACTCCAGGAGTCCAGGTGGTGCAGTGGTTAAATGCCTGTACTGTGATAAAATGCCCTTTACTGCAGCCACTCACAAACCACTAGGTAGTTACAGTGGAATCATAGTGCTATAATTGTGAAGTGTGAAGGTGCCCCAGGACTCAATAGCTGACTCAGTCTTAATATGCACAACATGGTTGGGTAACAATTACTGTACCTTAGCCTCACTTACTTCAGAGGATTGATATGCGAACAAAAAAGAGGGTATACATGACCCTGATCAACTCAGAGTATAGGCATGATAAATGCATAATAAACACTGTAATGCTCCAAATCATACTGAGGATCTAATTGAAGAAATTGGGCTTCCTCCACCCCTAGCATTTTCCTGCTATGTAGCTCTTCTTTTAAAAATGGTTAGGAAACGATTACCAGACCAAGAAACAAATACAATAAAAAGGAGAATATTAATGTTCACACATTAGCATTTCCCTCAACATCATCTTATAACTGAAAATTACATTTGGAGGATAAGATTTAGAGGATAAGCTGCCTTGAGTCCCTATGTCAGGAGAAAGGGAGGATATAAATAAATAAAATAATTAATAATAGTAATTAATTAATCAAGCCCCCAAGAGACCTGGTAATGCCAATCTTACGGGTAACAGTTTTTGCAGTGGTCCTCATATAACTAAGTCAATTTGCCATTCAGGGAAGGGGCATTAAAGCCCTGTGGTTTGACAACAGTTTGGAGATGCATTGATTTTGATGGCTTTTCATGCTGACTTGGCAACAATAAATATGTGATGAAGCAGTAGGTAAAAGATGAATATTAGAGACATAATAATCAATCTTCTCTATTCATGACTGTCCCTGTTTGCACAATGGAAAACAGCTCAATGCTTTAACATGATGCAAAGAAGAGAGACAAGGAAAAATATTTTCATAATCTTACAAGTGTTTACAATCTGCCATACCAAATCAAAGTAATATGGTAATGAGCTGATAAGAAAAATAACACATGGCTATTAAATGAAGTCTCTTTTATCTTACAGAAGATAGGAGAAAGCACTTTGTGGAATATACCATTCTATGGTTATATTGTATTATATTTTTATGTATTTATTTGAATTTTCAAATTGCTTACCTTCAGCAGTTGGAGAATTTGTGGGTAAATAATTTAGACAGCATCTTACCAGTTCTTCTCCATACGCAACAACATTATATGATTTAATTATATGTCTCTATAGCAAAAAATAATAACAACAAGAAAAGAAATCCACTCCCAGAAGGATTTGAAACTATTTTGTACTATGGAAAGCTATGTACTATGATATCCATATCCAATGCAGATTTCAGAAGTTCAGATCTCTCCTGTCCCATGCCCCAATAATGAAATCTGGTGCAACTTATTTATAGGTGCTGAAGAGGAGAAAATTAATCAGTGATTAATCCACATTGATAATGTAATGGTTTGGAATACAGTGGGCCCTCCCCATACGTGGGGGATCCGTTCCAGATTTGTCTTTTTGGTGGCTTAACCTTTCGCATAATGTTAAAGCTGCATATAGTGCTCCTGCATATGGCTGTACACCTTGTCATAGCAATTAAACAACACTTCTCCCAGACCTCTGGAAAATTCTTTAAAAAGGCCTTTCACAGTTGCATGTGCAGCCAACATGCATGAGCTCCCTTGAAAATTCATATGCAAAAAACAATCATGGTGAACTTAAATATCATGTGTTTTTGTGAAACTCCAGACTCAGATGATTAAAATAGTAACAGATGTCTTTGATTTTTTAAAAAAAGTTACAAATACTACACAGGCAAGCCCAAGTGACTAAAGAACTTTTTGTCTGAACCATAACTTTTCGGTTTAAGTCAATTCCCTAGACATTTGTAGGCATTAGCCATATGTGTGAAGGACTAATCCTTAGAAGGAACAAGACAGTAGTTTCTGGCTTCCCCTCTGGTATCTATTTATTTCAGGTACCAGATAGCCCAGCGCAATGTTTGCCAGGGCTCAGCTGAGCCTGGAACAGCCCCAACCGGCGGCTTCTTCACACATACCCAGAGGCAACCAGGCCGGCCCAGTAAGTCGGGTGGCCATATTTCTCACTAACCTTTGCACAGTGGCCTTGTCCTGGGACCTACAAATTCTAGTAAGGCACAAAGCCACATGTGTGTATCACCATTACAACCCAGGGTAGAAGTGTTGGGAGGAGCTTGGTTCTGCACAGTCACAGAGAAATCTTGTAATTATAGATTAGACTTGGAATCAAGTGGAGGGGGCCTATCACTTCCTATGATGAATCAAAAGAAATAGATTCAGACAACATGCTAGCAGCCAATTCCCTGAGTGATTATCTTGTCATTTGAGAGTTTTACCACATCAATGCCTGCTATACTTAGGAGATAAAAAGATGAAAAGTGAGTCACCAGTGTTCTTTTTCTATCTGTTTTAGAGCACTTTAAATTAAATAGACATTGCACAGAATCAAAATAAGACAAACAAGGAAAGTCACAGGGAGATCGATTTACCAGTGCCAGAACACAGAACTAAGTTATTAATAGGCATTTACATCTAGTTGAGGCCAATTTTATCTTGTTGAAGTTCTACAGTGACCTTCCCCTTGATTTTTTTCACTCACAGAACTGATTGCTGAAGCACATATTCTGGCTGATATGGAGGTAAATCAAGGCTCTGCGTCTACTTATACTCTGGTTTAGATATAAACATGAAGGGCACCTGGAGAATTTGTTCTATTGACAGTGATTTTTAAAAACAAAGTTATTTAATTCATACCTCCTGAACCTGAACACGGACTTAAAACTGCATACCATTTGTGGACAGAGGTTTGTTTATTTCCAAGACTGTAATGCAGTCTGTGAAAGAAAGCAAGTAGCTACTACATCATGCTCAGGTTTTAAAAAATGCGCAAAGAAAATTTTCTGTCTCTCTATCTCCCTGCCCCCTACCTCCACGGACACACATTAATAAAGGGGTGGGTGGATACAAAAAGGCAAGCATTTAAGAAACATGCACAAAAAAGGACCCCTGTTCTGTGCAAGCTTTTTTTATGTATCCCTACAGAGAAATATGTACATATTTTATAAGCACAATTTTCAATATGTGCATACCACTATTCACAGATTACTCTGTCGGGAAAATAAAAAGACTGGAACAGAACTGGGGTATATTCATGCTTTAACAAGCAGGAGAAGACTAGTCATGACCCAGTCCCATCAAAACTTGGATAAACAACTTTTTCTCATTATTATTATTCCCAGAATCCCTGTGCCACCATGTAAAGAGCTAATCCTTTGCTAATTTCATCCTCAAAGGAAGCAACAAGCTGTTTTAGCCAATTTCTTCCCACTTTGGGAAAGTCTTCAAAAAGTGCAGTTTTCAAAGTCTATTCAGAGTTCAGAACTTTCTGTACAATATTCTGTACATAATGTGCACATGGTTGTTTTGTGCAGAAAACAGCATTTTTCTGTGCAGCAAATAATATCTCTGTGCAGATGTATTATTTTCTGTGTAGAAAATCCTATTTTCTGAGCAAGACAAGTGTGTGTGAATTTTGTGCTAAAGAACCGCAAAGTCCAGGGTTCTCCTCATCAGAGTTTCTCCTGTCCTCAAGAAATATGTTTTCTGACCAATGTATTTCTGGCCAATATATGTTTGATATTTTTTCCATGTTACCACCATGGTCAATGGCTATGCTGACTACAGGGATTCTAGGAGGTAGGATGCATACACACACATGCACATAGACACACTTTTCTAATCTCTGGTTATCACTTGGTGAGCACTAATGGAATTTCTCTGTATGTTATGGGTCCAGAGGCAACTAGTGGCTTCATTCTCAGTAGGACAGTGATTCTTAGTCATAACTAGTCAAGGTGTTGAAACTACTTGAAGGAATAGAATTCAGCACCCTGGATAATTCTGTACAGTTCAGACTAATGCCCAGAGCAAATTATCATCTCACCGACAGCAGAATCATCACTGTGTTGAATCCCCCCTCTCATTTCCCCTACATTCATATTTTCTAGCTGTATGCTTTTCTCCCTCTCCCCTCCTATGCTGTGCATCCATTCAACACAGAGACACTATCTCCTATGCTGGAGTAATGTGAATATTGTATTGCTCTACTAAGCAGTGATAGTGTATTTCAAAACACATCACATTACCTTTTGAATGACCAGCTTGCTTATATAAGGGGATGCATTGTCTGCACCTTGTGCAAAATTTGCTGCCCTTCTATGGGCTTATTAGTCCTATCAGCCTTCAGCACATTTGGAGAGCCAGAAAGAAGTGTCCTATGAAGACTTGAATGCAAAGCACTACAAAGACCCTTCTGATCTCTTTTAATGTCCATAACAAAGTCCATTTGCAGACGTAGTTCATATTAGCTTTGCTAACTGCAATTCAGCTATCATTATATTTCAATATGGAAGAATGGAATTCTGGGGAGCTATTTTTTAATTTAAAAAATTCTCTGCTTTCTGCAGAGTGTGGAAGATCAGTAACAGCAACAGCAATAAGAAGCTTTACTGGGCAATCATTCAGCTTCAGAATATTGAGAGGACTATTTTAAAATTCCTTTGAATATTAAGAGATTTAAATAGTTCCCCCCACTTTTCACCCTTGTTCAGTTATGCTAGGAATGGAAAGTTGGGACACAACCCTTGCAGGCAGCAGGGTCTAGAAGGTCTCTGGACTAAAGGATACAAAGGTGTGAAAAGGAAGGATTATGCTGGGCTGGCCTTTGTTTCTTCCCTTTCTGCATTTGCAGTTTAGCAATAGCCATAACTAGAGGTACACAGGTTGGGAAGGAGGGTAGAACAGGCCACCCAAAAAAATCTGCAGGCTGTCTCCAGCCTCAATAAACAGTCTAGGATTGCCAGGTTGGATATAGTACAGTGGTACCCCGGGATACGAAATGATCGCGTTACGAAATTTCCGGGATACGAAAAAGTTAGATTGGAAAAAACTGTTCCGGGTTACGATATTTTTTTCGGGTTACGAAATTTATTTCGGCGCGAAATTCAAACGCAAAGCGCGGCTAGCGGCTTTCCAGCGCTAACGGAAAGCCTTTTCGGGTTGCGAAATTATCGGGTTACGAACGGAACGGCGGAACGAATTAATTTCGTAACCCGAGGTAGCACTGTATGGTGGTCCTGTAATCTTAATCCTTAACCATTCAGGATGAGGGGCAGGATGAGGTTTTGTAAAACTCCATCAAGTAGGACAAATGTAGCTATCCATTCTCACCTTCCAAACCCAAATATTCACCTGCAGCTTCCCAACATGACTACTGCTTCCCTGGTGAAGAGCAAGTACAGAGCTAGATGCTCCTCTGTCCCACTCCTCCCATTCTCCACAAGGGAGGGAATGGCTACAAATATGTTTAGGTTTGGAATGGGAGGGAGGACAGGTACCTCGATTCTACTTGGTGGATATGTAAGGTACTTCTTCCTGCTCCACAATCTGTTGAGGATTAACATTACAAAAACCCTGTCCCATATCAATCCTAGGGTGCATCTACACTGAAAAAAATGCTGTTTGACACCACTAACTCACATGGCTCCATCCTACAGAATCCTGGGATCTCTAGTTTTATGAGGCACCAGCACTCTTTGGCAGAGAAGGCTAATTATTATTATTATTTGTATACCACTTAATCTCGAGGAATCCAAGCGGATCACAGCAGTAAAGACCTTGTAAATCCTAGGATTCCATAGACTGGAACTTCAGCTCTTAAAGTGGTGTCAAAGTGCATTATTTCTATCATGCACATGCACCCTTGCAACCCAAGTGAACACTGAATTCACTGTATGAGAGGGAATGCATGTGTATGAGGGGAACCAAAGCCCTCCAATTGTTGTTACACACTTCATACCTGGCATAGTGTCAGTACACTTGGGCTGGAATCTTCCCATTCTTGACCAATGCTGGTGTAACTATGGTGATGCAAGCACTAGTGGCAGTAATATAAAGGCATTATAGCATCCATAACAGAAGTATGACACTGGAGAAATAGACTGCCTAGAGCTGATAGATTTTTGTCTGCCTTCTTTAACCATGGTTGTGTAGCCTCAGAAAACTTGCAACTGCTAACTGCAGGATTCTAGCCTTGGACAGTTGTCAAAGTCCAAGCACCCAAGCAGGATAATGACACCTAGACATAATTCATGGTGGGAACTGCAGCATGCCATTTTAATTTCCCACAATGCTCTATCAAAACCATTATAGATTGATAAAATTTCTTACTCTTACTGGGGAAGACAGCAGTCTAATGACAGAATAGAGGTCCATCTAAAGCCTGAAGCTTGTTCTGTTTAGTCTATTCCAGAAGTGATAATCACATCTGCAATGCATGCAGCCCTCCCTCCACTGGTTTTCCAAACCAACACCAATCCTTGGCACCCAGATGCCCACACCACCAAATGGAAACTGGCCAAAAATGGGAATTGCTGATTCTAGCAATCTCCAGGACCTGCAATTTTCCTTTAAAAGAATGAGGAATCTCCCTGTCTTATCCTCCCACACTGTTTACAGAATCAGAAGTGGACTTCTAGAATATTCCAGTTTTATTTGTGGAAGCACAGCATGGTACAGCTCTTGGAGGTAATAAAGATAATATGTCCACCCTGGGTCTATTGCATATTGTAAATCTTGATTTTGTTGTATTTCTCATTACATCACCTGAAATTTCATCTCTTCTTGTTTCACAGCAAATTGCAAGTCTTTCTCTCCCTCCCAACCCCCAAAGAAATTACAGTATATTTTAAATAGTTTTTAAAAAAATATTTTAAAATATATATATTTAAAATATTCTCGCATATGGGAGAGGAACAGGATATTAATTAATTAATTAATTAATTAAACAAAAATTGTCTCAAAGGTGCAATGGAAGGGAAACGGGAAGTCTCTATGACGTTTCAGAAGTGCAATGGATGATCCCACCTCCGGCACTACTGAAATGTTTCTGCAACACTTAGGCAACACTTTGGGAATGTTTGGGAAGTGGGAAGTGCCCCGTGGGATAAACTCCTTATTGACCTCCTCCTATACACACCATTCAAACCTCTCATAGGTATATGAGAGGTATGTGAGACTCAAATTTATACTTCAGTTATGATTTTAGTTATTTTCCACTCGGGATAAACTCAGTGAGCTGAGCAATTCACACTCTCTCAGCCTTAGAGGAAGGCAATAACAAACCTCCTCTGAATAAACCTTGTCAAGAAAACCCTATGAGAGGATTACCATAGGTTAGGGATAACTTGAATGACATGACAACAATAAGACCTATTGAATCAGCAGAAGGAGCTTATCACATGAATTTTAACACCATCTCAAGCCCCCTGGGCTGTAGCTGGGACATGGGATGGAGACGGGGATTATTGCATGCTAAATCACCACTTAATCACCGCCCGCCATCAGCCCGGGTCCAAGCTGGGTCCCAGTCATGCTCCACCAGCACTTTTTCAAAGTCAGAATGTGACTAAAATGTGCTGGCGGAGTACAGCTGGGCTGATGGCGGGTGGTGATTAGGCAGTGATTTAACATGTGATAATCCCCGCCTACATCCCACATCCTGGCTCCATCCCACATCCCAGTTCCAGCTCAGGAGGCTTGAAACTGTTTTAAAGTTCACATGTTAAGCTCCAAACTGACACCAGTGCTACATACCAAAGTCCTATTGATTTATATTGGAACTAACAATTGGATTTAGCCCTCAGATTCTGGAGAACTTCCATTTATCAGAGCACAATATATTTGCCTGGCACAACATAAGACAATTTCCTGGGGCAGCATGCATCACCATTAGGCACAATGTGATGGTCACCTCTGGGCAAAAATTTGAAGTGATATCAAAGAGGAAGGCAGTGGCAACCTAATGGTCATTTTCATTTGTGTCTGTCAGATAGCCTACTCTATATTCCCAAGGTAACTTGCTGTCATCAAGACTATCATGTCTTCAGTGTCAAAATAAGATCTAAATCCCTCCTCTAAAGGGAGGATTGACATTATGTCCTGTGCTTCAGTCAGCAAAATAATTTGGGTCAACCTGGTAGTTTTGAACTTTTTAAGAAGATGCCTCATGATAACCAATCTGCAAAGCAGCAGGCATCAAATAATGCAAGCAAATTAGGGCAACAGATTTCTATATTCATGATTCCAGCAGTAATCCCACAAAAAACCCTCCTGAATGGGGTCACCAGCTGTTACCAAATTATAAACTCACAGAGCGTCTTCTCCGTTGCACTCTCCTGGCCTGGCTAGAAATTATGGTAATTAATGTCCATATTGTCTGGGGAAATTTGGACTGATAAAATATATGCACTTCTAATAGACAGAATAATCTTTCTTGGCAGAAAATTAAGCCACTGCTTGGAATCCAGTCTGGCTATGTGGTCCAAATGAAATTAAAGATGGTCAAAGGAACTTTCCCCAAAGACAGGCAAAGCAATTAGCATAGAAGAGAACAAAGCCTTCTCTCCCTCGATACCCAGGGAGAAGAACCCCCTGTGACAGGTGAAGGATAACCTTAAAGTAGACCAAATCCCATCAAACAGAAATAAATACTGTAACATGATATATATGTAAAAGGTCTAGCATTACATTTTGAAGTGACGTGACTGAGCCAGTAGGTTTAAGAAACTCCAGTGCAAGAAACAATTGGAGACCTTTCCAAGCACATTAGTCATGCAACAGGAGAACAGCTTGAAGCTATGGCCAACAAGTTCTTTGTAGAAGAGAAGAAATTGTTGTTGTTGCTGCTGCTGCTGTTGTGCTTTTTTTTTTAAAGAGAGAGCTTTGATTTCAGGGGAAGCAAGCAACTTCTTGAAGTTTGAAGACTACAGTCACTTTCATGCTACAGAATAAGAGCACCTTGATACCACTTTCTCTGGCATGCCTGCCTCCTACAGCATCCTGGGATTTGTAGTTTGTTGAGGAACTCTCTGGCTGACCATTCTAAGTACCTCACAAAACTGATAATGCCAGGATTCTATAGGTTAGACCCATGGCAAAGTGGTATCAGAGTGCTGTGGTTGTGTAGTGTCAAATAACAAGGAGCAGAGCTGACCTAAGACATTTTGCTGTCTGAAATAGAACAGCGAACAATTCCTCTTTCTCACAGAGTCATGTCATACAAGCTTAAATCCAACTGCTAGTCCCAACTAGATCCAGTGTGGTGTACTGGTTTGAATACTGAACTATGATTTAGGAGATCAGGCTTAAAATCCCTGCTTGGCCATGTAAACTCACTGGGTGACCTTGGGTAAGTCACTTTCCCATCCTCAGAGTTTGCCTTAGGGTTGCCATAAGTGGGAAATGACTTAAAGGCACACAACAACAATAACAGTACCAACCATTATAATGTCCATTTGAATATAAGTGCCAGAAATGATGACTCCAAGGCTGACCATGATAGATTACTTATTTTAAATGGATATGTCCAAAATTAATACAAGACAACAGATATGCCCAATGGTATATAAGAAGATATGGAAGGATAATTGGCATTTGCATCCCTTTTCACTTAAATTCTGGGAAGATATGAGCCCCCCCCCCCCCCCTTTTAAAATTTCCTGAACAATGCATTTAGTTTTTGGAAATACCTGCAAGGTATAAGTAGAAGAATTCCACAAGTAACATAATTTATTTAAATCAAGTTTACCTTACCCACAACTCATTGTAAGCCCATTCATTTCTCTAAATCCTGCACAATTTTTTTATCAGTTTACTTATATCAAGATTAATAATCTGAGATAAGTGCCAAGGGATAGTTACACCCAGATAAATAATAGAATTTGCTCAAATTGAAATTGCAATGCTTTAAATATGCTAGAGTCTGTTACTGAATACATAGATATTTTACAAAAAATTATTAACAGCGTCAAAACAGGGATTGACTGCTGGGGCTTTGAAATGAACAACAAAAGAGCATCTGCAAAAAGAACATTTTTAAAGTACTGAAGTAACATACACAATTCCATTGATCCTGGAAGTTTGTCTAAGAGCAAATCCTATGTGTTCCAAGCATAAACTGAATAATAAAGGAGATAACGGACATCCCTGCCATGTAACTTGTTTCAATGTTTTTTAAAAATGATTTTAAAAAGCTATGGGTCATAACCTGTATTCTTTGTGCTGAATGTACAATTTTATCCATTTCAAAACTAGTTCAGTTTACCCCCTTTGCACCAGCTGACCCCAACCTCAGCGATGTCACTGATGATTTTATCAAGGATTCAATTGTGCATGTTTTATAATACTAACCAAAGATGCATAAATAATAAATAAATAAATAAATAATCTAATCTGAAACAATTATGGTGGACTTGAGAGATAGAAGTATATTCCTCATCTCCTGCATGTACAGTTCTCCACACAGCAATTAAACCATACTCATTCATATATGCCTGCAAAATACTCTCACCTTGGATTGTTTCCTTGATAAAGTTGTTTTTCTGTCTGGCAAAGCATCTAGAATTTCATTTAAAATTAACACAGACAATCCAATAATTGTATCCTTTTTTAATTAGTTCTTTCTAGCACATAAATAATTATACAAGACATGACCTTATACATTCATATACAAAAAGACAAAACTATTGGACAGAACTTAAAGATTCATTTCTACCATACAACCACATAACTCAAAAACACAAAAAGAACAAAAATATAAATCTTTGCATTTCCCCATGATTATATCACTTTTATCACTATTGACGTTAACTATGTTACTCTGTCCCTTCATCTTGATCTAATTTCTTACTGTCTCTAAAAACCTATGAGAGAAAAGGGAAAAGAGAAAGAAAGAAAAAAAAATCTTCCCCTCCTTTTAAAACTATCTTTTCCTTTTTCAGATCTTTTCCCAAATATTCTAAGACTTTTGACCCTTCTTCTTTGTGTTTGTCAATTAATCTATTCTTAATTAGACATATTAAATTAGCTGCTTCTATATAATCATACTTTCCCCATAACCATTCTGTGACTAATGGATTTTCTTCATTTTTCCAACTTCTCACATAAACCGTCCTTGCTGCTGTGGTCATATAATATAATTTTCCTCATATTTTTTCTATTTTTTTAATCTGTAATTCCTAATAAATACATTTTAGCATATTTCCTGAGATTTATTTCAATTATTTTTGTTTTTCTTTTATATATTTGAGCCCAGAAAAAAATTGCTTTTTTGCATGATTTACCTTTGTGCATGACTCCATTAATCAAATAATTGTATCCTAAGTCAATAAGGTTGCTAAAACAATTATGAAACCTCTCTGGTACACCATTGCTAGGTCCATTAATATTAATTAAAGCAATTATTATTTTTTTCAGAATATCTTACAAGTAAAATTAAAAACTGTTCACCTAGATCTATTATTGTACTGAATTAGAAAAATCTTGTGGATTAGAAATGCCATATCTAGGA
>NC_056522.1:154336020-154361034 GCF_019175285.1 Sceloporus undulatus | reverse complement strand
ACGTTAAAAAACAGTCAAACAATCTAAAAACAATAATAAAACATCAACTCATAGGGGGAAAGCTTGACGGAAAAGGAAGTTTTTAGCATCCCTTAAATCCATCAAGGAATGAGGCTGTGCGGAGCTCGTCGGGCAGGGTTTCCATAATCTGGGGGCTGAGATTGAAAATGCCCTCTGTGTTGCACTATAATGAGCACTTGGAATAGACAAAAGATGTTCCCACCCGACCTGAGAGTGCGGGGCGGATTGTACGGGGAGAGGCGGTCCTCCAAGTACCCTGGGCCCAAGCCATTTAGGGCTTTATAGGTATAACCAACACCTGGTATTGCGCTCGGAAGCGAATGGGCAGCCAATGGAGGTGTTTCAATACAGGTGTTATATGACTGGCCCTGGAGCATCCAGTGACCAGTCTAGCAGCCATGTTCTGCACCAATGTAGCTTCCGAGTTTGGTACAAGGGTTGCCCCATGTAGAGCACGTTACAGAAGTCCAAACGAGAGGTTACCAGAGCATGTACCATGGTTTCAAGGTCAGCCCGACCCGGTAGGGACACAGCTGGCGTATCAGCCGAAGCTGAAAACAGGTGCTCCTGACCGTCGCATCCACCTGAGATGTGAGGTGGAGCGACGAGTCCAGGAGCACCCCCAGGCTGTGAACAGAGTCCTCACAGGGCGTGACCCCATTCAGGACAGGTGGAACAATTTCCTTCCCCGGACCAGGAGAACCTATCACCAGTACTTCCGTTTTCTCTGGATTCAAACTGAGTCTGTTTTCCTCATCCAGCCCATTACTGACTCCAAGCAGGCATTTAGAGGAGAGATGCCCTCTTAGTCACTGCATCAGTCGGAGACACGAGAAGACTATAAGATATGGGTTGTGTAATGTTTCTGTTCTGCATAGTGGTTGTGTGGTGCTGACATGCACACAGACATTTACACTGTACTGAGAGGGTGTTGGATTGCAAACCAAGGTTGTGAACTAACCTGTTGTAAGGGAAAGAACTGTGGATGTTCTGATCTTGAATGGCCATGCAAGACCATTACTTGATGAAAGATCTCCTAGTGGAGATTTATAAACTGTTACAACTGGTTTGTTGATATGCGTAAGCACTCTAGGTAACTCCGTGTGGCTACATACCAAGAGGCATGGCCGTATATGCAAAAGAGTGGTAGTAATTCCAGATTCTGAAACAGGAAGGAGTGCTCTTCTGTTTCCTTTGACTGGAGCTTGTTTGGAGCACTGTTTGAAAGTGTTATAAAAGCAATATCATTGCTATTTTTGTCATATTTGAACTAAGTTCTTAAAGCTAGGCTGGGGATTGTGAGGCCTGTTAGATCTTGTTGGACTACAGCTTCCATCATCCCACCCAGGAAAAACAAAGTTGAAAAATAATGGAAGCTGCAGTTCAACATCTAGAGGGCCACCGGATCTGCAGCTGTCTTAAAGGAACAAAAACCCCAAACCATTTGTATTTTCTAACATAGCTGCTGCTGTGTGATTCTCCTTGGGCTAAATCAGTTGCACATTGAGATATGCTTACAAAAAATAAAGAAAAACAAAGAAAAAGAAAAAAAAGAAAAGAAAATCAAAAGTTTTCACCAGTGTACAAGCAAAGACAAGCATTTTTTCTCGCAGTTAGAATGAAAACTTCACATACTTCTTTTAGTCCCCAAATGCGACGATAATTTTTCTAAAAAATACACAAAAGCCTTGTGGGATCTCACTCAGCAAGAATAAAAGTTTAAAAATCTTTCCTTCTCCAGACTTTCATTCTTGTGTGCAACATTCTATATTTGACTACTGATAAGTAGTTGTCTTGGTCTTATATCTGATTATAATATTTTATTTGTATGATTCCCCCCTCTCACTTCCTCCATATAAAAAACCATTTAAAAACAACAACAATGAAATAATCAAAGGTTTATGGCTGCAATTCAGTAAGGGACTAAAAGGCCTTTACCTTATGGCTGGAATCAGTAAGGGACTTACTTCTTTGTAAGCGGACTCTGTCTACAGGAAATAGAACTGTTTTGCAACATCTGAATTCAGTAAGGAGCTACCATGATGTTACTACATAGGGGAGCCATGAATTGATCAGTGCCCATCATAACCAATGCAAAATATGACTGATGTGCATTGGAACACTGGCTAGGGAGTGCCAATACATATCAGGAGAGCCTGAAGTACATTGGGGGACTCACTACTGGTGTCCTGATGTGTATCTTTGCAATTCACTAGGCAGGTTCCTTAGCACATCTGCTACATAGCTAAGTATGTACAGTATTAAGTTACATGATGTACACCAAATATAAAATCATAGACATTAGGTCTACATTTGATTAAAAAATTACCAAAATCTACCAATTCTTATATCAGGGTAGGGGAAAAACCCTGTGAAAATGAGATAAATATAAGAGAAGCTGAAACTGAGAGATTCATCCATCCAAAAGAATTGCCTGGTCTTCACTATGTTGGTACTTAACTAGGATTGATATTACCTATCTTTTGCTTTTATACTGCTATTCTAGACTCCTTCACCTTCTCCCAGACTATCACTCTGTTTCTTTAATTAAATCTTCTCTACTTTCGTCTTCTCTGGGGTTCACCTCTCTTTCCTCCTCTCCAGTCAACTTTCTCTTATTCTGTTTCCTGATGCATCTTGTTTAGATATCAATCCATCTTTAACATTACTTCACAGTTTCTTGAGCTTTCCATTTTCCTATTGATATTCCATGGGGCTTTCTATATTGCCCTTTGGGACGTCCGGAGGACGTCCCATTTTAAAAAGGGGCGTCTCTTATAGACGCCCCTGGGCCTAGTACGGACTCCGTCCGTACAAGATGGCGCCGGCCCTTCTACATGGCCGGTGCCATCTTTGTGTATCGGACGCTGAGCGTCGTACGCGTCGCGTCGCTTGTGACGTAGCGAGTGCGCCATTTTGGAGCTCTTTTTCAGTCCGCAGGGGAGCCGTGCCGTATGGAGGCTCCGGCTCCGCTTCGGACTAGCTGGCGGCGGCGGCAGACCACCGCAAAGCGGCGGTCTGTACCCCGCCAATGTTTTTCAATTCTTTCCTGTGCTCCTCCAGAAGTCGCTCCCTTTTCGATCGTGTTAGGCGGTATCTTCTTTGATTCCAGGTAAAAGACACGCCTTCGATCTCTTCCCATCTAAAGGGATTCTATCTTTTTTAGTTGTTCTGTCAAGAATTGGTAATCTTTTCTTCGCCTTAATAGGGAGTCGGGACATCTTTGAACACCACATTTCATTTCTTGTATAACGAATCTTGTGATCGATGCTTAATACCTACTCTCCTTCCTGTCCCCTCCAACCAAAGGACCTGAGGGTCACTCCAACCATACCACAAACCCTGACTCTGCTCCTGTGCAACGCCAGGTCCATCAAGACAAGTCCCACATCATTTATGATCTACTCGAGGATAACAACTGTGACCTGGCTTGCATTATGAGACCTGGCTTGGGCCTGGAGGGGAAGCTGTGTGAGCCCAGGCCCACATGCCGGGTACTCAGTGAAGGACCAGACCAGGTTAGGTGGCGGGGGGGGGTGTCGCCTTGATCCATAAGAACACCTTGTCTCTTTCCAGGAACCATGTTCGTCAAACTTCCTACATCGATGTATTTACCTGACCCTGTAGGCCAGAGACAGTCTAGGGATTCTGTTGGTGTACCAGCCACCTTGTGCGCTAACAGACTTCTTTAATGAGCTGACACAGCTGGTCTCGGAGGTACTATTGGAATCACCCAGGCTACTGGTCCTGGGTGACTTCAACACCCCTTCGCGCCAGTCATGTTCCATCGGTGCGGTTCGCGAATTCATGGATACCATGACTTCCATGGGCCTGTCCAACTGGTCTCGGGCAACGCATTCTGCGGGTAATACGCCGATATGGTCTTTTGTATGAGCATGGAAAATCCGTGGGCGGAAATAATAATATTTTCCCCTGTCAGGACGGATCATTCCTGGTAGAGGCAGTGATCAAGCTCTACCCAGATCCCTCTGGAGGGCGGACCTATTAGAATGGTCCACTTCGAAGGCTGATGGAACCCAAAAGGTTCCAGGAACCCTAGAGGGCTTATGGTTGGAAGACGGCGATTCTGTTGATGCCCTGACCGTATCTGGGATACCGGTCTTTCTAAGGCTATACACAGTATCGCTCCCAGCGCCCTCTCAGGCCTGCTTCCAAACGAAAGCCCTGGTATATGGAAAATCTCCGGGCGAGGAAGCGGGTTCTGAGACGGCTAGAGCATCGCTGGCGGAAACACCAGCACTTATCAAACAAGACTCTCCAGACCACTTTTGGAGGACTACGGAGAGGCGATACGTGCAGCTAAGAATTTGTTCTATGGTGCATGTGTCGCGTCCGCAGAGTCACGTCCGGCAGAGTTGTTCAGGGTAGTGAGGGAGCTAACTCAGCTCCCTCCTGCCCTGATCCAGATCCTTGAACCTCTAAGGCCTGCTGTGACTATTTTACAACTCTTTGTTCAGATAAATCTCTCGGATAAGCAAAGGTCTTGAGGCCAGCTTTAGAGCAGAACCTAGAGTAGAGGTATCCAGGGCTTCCATGAACTTGGTTATTCTGGATCAGTTTGAGTCTGTCAGTACCGAGGATGTGGACAAGATCCTGGAAGTGTTAGGAAGACAACTTGTTCTCTCGATCCCTGTCCCCATGGCTGGCGGCACAGGGGGGGCCGGTTGTGACCTCATTGTTACATTGGATTATTAATACATCTCTGAGGGACGGGCAATTCCAACTAATTGAAATTGGCCATAGAAACCTTTATTAAAAAAGCCCCTCCTTGACCCCTGTTGTATAATAATTATCGGCCAATTTCGCTATTGCCATTCTTGGGGAAGGTGATCGAGCGGGCGGTTGCAATCCAGCTTCGATATCTTGGATGAAACGGATTCTAGACCATTTCAAACCGGCTTTCAGGCGGGTTACGGGGATGAGACCGCTATGGTCGCCTTGGTCGATGATCTCGTCTGGGCATGGACAGGGGTAGCTGTCCCTGTTGTGCTCTTGGACATCTCAGCGGCTTTCGATACCATAGACCATGTTATCCTTCTGGAGCACCGGGCGGAGGTGGGAATCGGGGGCACTGCGCTCCAGTGGTTCCGTCCTACCTCTCTCTCGGGAGGTTCCAGATGGTGCAGCTGGGAGACGTGTGCTCCGATAAGAGGGCCCTTACATCTGGGTCCCTCAAGGAGCCATTCTGTCTCCCATACTTTCATTCAATATTACATGAAACCGCTGGAGAGAGCATCCGGAGACTGGGGCGCGGGGTTATCAGTACGCTGATGACACCCAAATAGTCTCTCTAGCTCCGACTGATGCAGTGACCGGGGTTGGCGTCTCTCCTCTCGTGGCCTGTCTGGAGTCGGTAATGGGCTGGATGAGGGATAACAGACTCAGCCTGAATCCAGAAAAGACGGAAGTACTTGTGATAGGTTCTCCCGTCCGGGTTGGCAGGGGTTCCACCTGTCCTGAACGGAACATGCTTCCGTGAAGGACTCTGTACGCAGTCTGGGGGTGCTCTGGACTCGTCGCGCCACCTACATCTCAGGTGGACGCAACGGTCAGGAGCACCTGTTATCAGCTTCGGCTGATACGCCAGCTGCGCACTACCTTGACCGGGGGGACCTTGAAACTGTTGTACATGCCCTGGTAACCTCTCGTTGGATTTCTGCAATGCCGCTCTACATGGGGCAACCTTGTACCATACCCGGAAGCTGCAACTTGTGCAGAATATGGCAGCCTGACTGGTCACTGGTACTGCCAGGCCAGTCATATAACACCGTCCTTAAAGACCTACATGGCTGCCTATTCGTTCCAGGCGCAATACAAGGTGTGGTTATTACCTATAAAGCCCTAAATGGCTTGGGCCCAGAGTATCTGGAGGACCCCTCTCCCCGTACAATCTGTCCCGCACACTCAGATCATCAGGGCAGCAATTGTTAAGAGTTCCAGAGGGGAAATATATTCCACTTCTAGGAGGCCTCTCCATCTCGGCCCCCAACCTCTGGAACTCGCTGCCTTTCGAGCTCTGCTCAGCCCCTCCCTACCCAATTTAAGAAGGGGCTAAAAACCTACTTATTCGAGCAGGCTTACCCCTGACCTCTGCCCCAGAGTACCTTCCTCCCCTCCCCCCTTTGGTCAGCACTGTTTTGCCGGCATTAATTTTATATTTTTATGAATTGTTTTTAACCAATTTTGTATAGTTGCATTGTTTGTATTGTTGTATCTCTGTTTGCACCGCCTGATTCTAAGAAGGGCGGTATATAAATAAAATTTTTATTTATTATTATTATATTTTGTCCTAAAGTTTGTTGTTTTTTTGAGAAATCATTTTTAGTATATTTCCTGACCCAATAAACCACTATGTCCCTTGGCAATTTACTAGACTTTGCTATTCTTGAGTTCAATCTAAAAGGTCTGTCAATTTCACCTGTGTTTCCTGTACTGATAAATCTAGATATTTTGCCAGATATGGGAGTAGAAACCGTACAAATCTTCATTGGGTTTTATTATCCTATCTTTATCTAAGTGAAAAGGTGCAACTTGGGACAATATCACACTACACAGTCAGTCCCGCCGGCCTGAGAGGGGTGTCGCCAGGCAAGTCCAGCTTCATCAGGGCCAGCCTGAAGGAAGGAGACTCTGCCCTCCTAAACTGCCACCCGCCGGCCTGAGAGGGAGTTCACCAGGCGGTCCAGCTCCATCAGGACTAGCCTGGAAGAAAGAAGAGCCCCCCTCCAATCCATCGCTTGGTCCAGGCCTCTTCCCTCCACCATTCCCTTCTCCTTTTGTTTTCGTGTCTTTTAGATTGTAAGCCTGAGGGCAGGGAACTGTCTGATTAAAAATAATAATGTAAGCCGCCCTGAGAGTCATTAGGGCTGAAGGGTGGGATATAAATACTAAATAAATAAATAAATAAGTGGTATTATTCCACTGTACTGTGTGGATGCCTTCAGTGGAATTCTGGAATTGTAGTTTAGTGGGACTAAGAGCTCTGTGACTGAGTTCTAACTGCCCCTCCATAAACTACAATTCCTAGGATTCCATAGGAAGCAGCCAAGCAATTAAAATTATTAGTAGTGCTAAAACGGTGTGTGCGTGATACTGTCTTCTCCACTAGAAAATAGATCTGTCTACGAATTGACCAATGCAAATGGAGGAGTGGGATTTGTTTCAGTTTGTTTTTGAAGAATTTACAAATCCTTCATATTTGGGATGGAGTAATGAGGTTTTTTTTTAAAAAAAAAAGTGGGAGGAAACAAACCTGACAGATTTTTCAATCTCTATGCATTATTGGACATCTCTTGTATAAATGGCAAAGTAATGCCTCCAATCACTCCATTGCCCTCAGTAAACCCATGGGTTAAACAGTGGGTCAGAAAGCCTTGCCAAATAGAGGTAGTGTTTGTTCTGGTTGGCAAATGGATTTATTGAAATTAAGCAACCATAGATACTCGTCATAAGTCAAAAAATTATGCCCAAAATTGACCCTAAATCCCAGGGCAACTATTTACGGGTCACTAGGGAAATACGATAGCGTTTTTCTTTCAGATTTCCCCATGCAGTGCAGAGAGGAGTTTAGCAAGAAAGAGTTAAGCAGAAAGAGTCTTGGGTGATTGATTGATATTGTGTTTGTTTAAGATTCCTCTCCCACTGCGAATCTGGCTGAAACGAAGCTGAAACGATAAAAAAAATTCAATGAAAGTCTCTCTTGCCATACGCACACAACACACACTGAAGCAGCCTCCAATTTTACTCTCGACCTATCCACGGGTCATGGCAAAATCCATAATTTGGCCCCAAACTTGACCTCAACTTCTAAATGAGGTCGACCTATAGTGAGTATTATGGAAACCCCTTAAGTGAATGGTCAACTTCTGTCCTCTGATGACAGCCACGAACCCAACACATAATGTTGGTCATGGCAGTTCTGGGATTTCTAATATCTGAAAGATTGAATGTTTAAAATAACTGAGCATATGAAGCACCTCCCAGAATCTGAACATTTGGGTAGAACTGAACATCTGGGTACAACTCCCACAGTCAGCTAGAAGCAAAGTGGGAACAACCAATATAGGGCATTTCCAAAAATAATATGCTTTATGTGTGGAAAATCACAGCAGAGAAAATGCATAAATATTGGACAACGAGGCCCTCTATTCTGCAACTCCTTTTAGTCTGCAAGTTGATAATATAATTTTGTGTAGCTTTGTTAGAGTTGGGAGAAAAGTAGCCAGAATGAAAGTTAGATGCCATGATGCCGGGCAATCTCAAAATGATTTCTCCCCACTCTTCCACACACATGGCATTAAGGCTTCTTTGGCAACCAGCCATCAACACCTCCTGCTCTCAATTCCATTGAATTCCCTGGAAGCATTGGCAAGAATGCCAGCTTGTACAAGTAGGTTGCTTTTTATGAATCAGTGTTATAACACTTAAGGTAATTAATTCAAAAGCATGAAAGTGGTGCACAGATACCAAATCTGCGCATATAAAAGCAAAAGCTAATTAAAAAAATAAAAAACCTTTTTTAAGAAGTTCAGAGCAAATGAAGCACATATGTTTCTGTCTAGGAAACTAGGAGGGGCAGATCAGTAAATCAAATGCACTTCTTCTAACATTTTGCATATGAAATGTGCTTCTAATATGTGTGGCCCAGAAGCATCAGAGTGGGTCAAGATGGCACAAGTCATAAGGAGAAGAACACAAAAGCTAGGAGCAGTTGCAGCAGTTTGGTTTGCCTGAGCCTACCAGGCTTTCGTATAAAAGACCCATTTGATGATGGAGGATGTGAGCCTGCAGAAAATCATTTGCTGAGGTTTTGGTTACAAATGTTCCTAGATATCCTAGATTGGCATTTCTAATCCACAAGATTTTCTAATTCAGTACAATAATGATCTAGGTGAACAGTTTTTATTTTACTTGAAGATATCGGAAAAAATAATAATGCTTTAATTAATATTAATGGACCTAGCAATGGTGTACCAGAGAGGTTCATAATTAAATAATAAAATTTATATACCGCTATTCCAAATTAGATCACAGCGGGTGTACAGCAAGAGTGATAGTGTACAAAATAAAAAACCCGACATAACACGTATTAACGACAAAAAGTTACAAACTATAAAACTTACACAGATAATTAAAACCCAAAAAACAAAGCTAGCTGGATAAAAACATTTGTATATAGGGGGAGAACAGCATAACATTAGGACACATGGGGGAAGCTTGTTGGAAAAGAAAGGTCTTAAGTTTCTCCTAAAAAGATCTAGGGAGGTGACAGGAAGGGAGTTCCAGATTTGCGGGGCCGAGGTAGAAAATGCTTTGTGAGGACGAGATATATCTCGTCTTAGGAACCCTCAACAAATGCTTCCCGACCGATCTGAGAGTGTGGGGCGGATTATATGGGGAAATATAATTTAGCAACCTTATTGACTTAGGATACAATTTTTGATTAATGGAGTCATGCACAAGGTAAATCATCAAAAAAGCAATTTTTTTCTGGGCTCAATATATAAAAGAAAAAAAAAAATAATTGAAATAATCTCGGAAATAGTGCTAAAATGTATTTATTAGGAAATTACAATTAAAAATAGAAAAAATATGAGGAAAATTATATTATATGACCACGCAGCAAGGACGGTTTAGTGAGAAGTTGAAAAATGAAGAAAATCCATTAGTCACAGAATGTTATGGGGGAAGTATGATTATAAGAGCAGCTAATTTAATATGTCTAATAAGAAAGATAATTGACAAACACAAAGAAGAAGGGTCAAAAGTCTTAGAATATTTGGGAAAAGATCTGAAAAGGAAAGATAGTTTAAAAGGAGGGAAGATTTTTTTTTTCTTTCTTTCTCTTTTCCCTTTTCTCTCATAGGTTTTTAGAGACAGTAAGAAAGATCAAGATGAAGGGACAGAGTAACATAGTTAACGTCAATATGATAAAAGTGATAAATCATGGGGAAATGCAAATTTATTTTTGTTCTTTTTGTTTTTTGGTTATGTGGTTGTATGGTAGAAATGAATCTTTAAGTTCTGTCCAATAGTTTTTGTATATGAATGTATAAGGTCATGTCTTGTATAATTATTTATGTGCTAGAAAGAACATAAAAAAGGATACAATTATTGGATTGTCTGTGTTAATTTTTAAATGAAATTCTAGATGCTTTGCCGAACAGAAAAACAACTTTATCAAGGAAACAATCCAAGGTGAGAGTATTTGGCAGGCATATATGAATGAGTAGGGTTTAAATTGCTGTGTGGAGAACTGTAAATGCAGGAGATGAGGAATATACTTCTATCTCTCAAGTCCACCAAATTGTTCAGATTAGATTATTTATTATTTATTTATTTATTATTTATGCATCTTGGTGTAGTATAAAACATGCACAATTGAATCCTTGATAAATCATCAGTGACATCGCTGAGGTTGGGGTCAGCTGGTGCAAAGGGGGTAACTGAACTAGTTTTGAAATGGATAAAAATTGTACATTCAGCACAAAGAATACAGGTTAGGACCCATAGCTTTTTAAAATCATTTTTAAAAAACATTGAAACAAGTTACAAGGCAGGGATGTCCGTTATCTCTTTATTATCAGTTTATGCTTGGAACACATAGGATGTGCTCTTAGACAAACTTCCAGGATCAATGGAAATTGTGTATGTTACTTCAGTACTTTAAAATGTTCTTTTTGCGATGCTCTTTTGTTGTTCATTTCAAGCCCCAGCAGTCAATCCCTGTTTTGACGCTGTTAATTTTTTGTAAAATATCGTATTATCAGTAACAGACTCTAGCATATTTAAGCATTGCAATTTCAATTTGACAAATTCTATTATTTATTCTGGGTGTAACTACCTGGCACTTATCTCAGATTATTAATCTTGATATAAGTAAACTGATAAAAAAATTGTGCAGGATTTAGAGAAATGAATGGGCTTACAATGAGTTGTGGGTAAGGTAAACTTGATTTAAATAAATTATGTTACTTTGGGAATTCTTCTACTTAACCTTGCAGGTATTTCCAAAAACTAAATGCATTGTTCAGGAAATTTTAAAAGTGGGGGGGGGGCTCATATCTTCCCAGAATTTTAAGTGAAAAGGATGCAAATGCCAATTATCCTTCCATTGTTTCTTTATAACCATTGGCAACTGTGTCTTGTATTAATTTTGGACATATCCATTTAAAATAAGTAATCTATCATGGTCAGCCTGGAGTCATCATTTCTGGCACTTAATTCAAATGGACATTATAATGGTTGGTACTGTTATTGTTGTTGTGTGCCTTTAAGTCATTTCCCACTTATGGCAACCCTAAGCAAACTCTGAGGATGGGAAAGTGACTTACCCAGTCACCCAGTGAGTTTACATGGCCAAGCAGGGATTTTAGCCTGACTCCTAAATCATAGTTCAGTATTCAAACCATTACACCACACTGGATCAGTTGGGACTAGCAGTTGGATTTTAAGCTTGTAGGACATGACTCTGGAGAAGGAGGAATGTGTTCGCTTTTCTATTTGCAACAGCAAAATGTCTTAGGTCAGCTCTGCCCTTGTTATTTGACACTACACAACCCAAGCACTCTGATACCACTTTGCCATGGGTCTAACCTATAGAATCCTGGCATTATCAGTTTTGTGAGGTACTTAGAATGGTCAGCCAGAGAGTTTCCTCAACAACTACAAATCCCAGGATGCTGTAGGAGCAGGCATGCCAGAGAAAGTGTATCAAGGTGTGTTATTCTGTAGCATGAAAGTGGCTGTAGTCTTCAAACTTCAAGAGTTGCTTGCTCCTGAAATCAAAGCTTTCTCTTTTAAAAAAAAAAGCACAACAGCAGCAGCAGCAACACAACAATTTCTTCTCTTCTACAAAGAACTTGTTGGCCATAGCTCAAGCTTTTCTCCTGTTGCATGACTAAGGTGCTTGGAAAGGTCTCCAATGTTTCTTGCACTGGAGTTTCTTAAACCTACTGGCTCAGTCACGTCACTTCAAATGTAATGCTAGACCTTTTACATATATATCATGTTACAGTATTATTTCTGTTTGATGGGATTGGTCACTTTAAGGTTATCCTTCACTGTCACAGGGGTTCTTCTCCCTGGGTATCGAGGGAGAGAAGCTTTGTTCTCTTCTATGCTAATTGCTTTGCTGTCTTTGGGGAAAGTTCCTTTGACCATCTTTAATTTCATTGGACCACATAGCCAGACTGGATTCCAAGCAGTGGCTTAATTTTCTGCCAAGAAAGATTATTCTGTCTATTAGAAGTGCATATATTTATATATTATCAGTCCAAATTTCCCCAGACAATATGGACATTAATTACCATAATTCTAGCCAGGCCAGGAGAGTGCACGGAGAAGACGCTCTGTGAGTTTATAATTTGGGTAACAGCTGGTGACCCCATTCAGGAGGGTTTTTTGTGGGATTACTGCTGGAATCATGAAATAGAAATCTGTTGCCCAATTTGCTTGCATTATTTGATGCCTGCTGCTTTGCAGATTGGTTATCATGAGGCATCTTCTTAAAAAGTTCAAAACACTACCAGTTGACCCAAATTATTGCTGACTGAAGCACAGGACAAATGTCATTCCTCCCTTTAGAGGAGGGATTTAGATCTTATTTGACACTGAAGACATGATAGTCTTGATGACAGCAAGTTACCTTGGGAATATAGAGTAGGCTATCTGACAGACACAATGAAAGTGACCATTAGGTTGCCACTGCCTTCCTCTTTGATATCACTTCAATTTTGCCCAGAGGTGACCATCACATTGTGCCTAATGGTGATGCATGCTGCCCAGGAAATTGTCTTTTGTGCCAGGCAAATATTTGTGCTCTGATAAAATGGAAGTTCTCCAGAATCTGAGGGCTAAATCCAATTGTTAGTTTACATATAAATCGAAGGGACTTTGGTATGTAGCACTGGTGTCAGTTTGGAGCTTAACATGTGAACTTAAAAACAGTTTCAAGCCTCCTGAGCTGGAACTGGGATGTGGGATGGAGCCAGGATGTGGGATGTAGGCGGGGATTATCACATGTTAAATCACTGCCTAACACCACCCGCCCAGCCCAGCTGTACTCGCGCCCAGCACATTTTAGTCACATTCGGACTTGAAAAAGTGCTGGTGGAGCATGACTGAGACCCAGCTTGGACCCGGCTGATGGCGGGCGGTGATTAAGTGGGTGATTTAGCTAGCAAAATCCCCGTCTCCATCCCATGTCCCAGCTACAGCCAGGGGGTTTGAGATGGTGTTAAAATTCATGTGATAAGCTCCTCCGCTGATTAATAGGTCTTTTTTTGTCATGTCATTTCAAGTTATCCCTAACCTATGTATCTCATCAGGGTTTTCTGACAAGGTTTATTCAGAGAGGTTGTTATTGCCTTCCTCTAAGGCTGAGAGAGTGTGATTGCTCAGCTCACTGAGTTTATCCCAGTGGAAAATAACTAAAATCATAACTGAAGTATAAATTGAGTCTCACATACCCTCATATACCTATGAGAGGTTTGAATGGTGTGTATGGGAGGAGGTCAATAAGGAGTTTATCCCACGGGGCACTTCCCACTTCCCAAACATTCCCAAAGGTGTTGCCTAAGGTTGCGAAACATTTCAGTAGTGCCGGAGGTGGGATCATCCATTGCACTTCTGAAACGTCATAGAGACTTCCCGTTTCCCTTCCATTGCACCTTTGAGACAATTTTTGTTTAATTAATTAATATTAATTAATATCCGGTTCCTCTCCCATATGCGAGAATATTTTTAAATATATATATTTTAAAATATTTTTTTAAAAACTATTAAAATATACTGTAATTTCTTTGGGGTTGGGGGGAGAGAAAGACTGTCAATTGCTGTGAACAAGAAAGAGATGAAATTTCAGGTGAGGTAATGAGAAATCACAAAATCAAGATTTACAATATGCAATAGACCCAGGGTGGCATATTCTCTTTCTTCCTCCAAGACTGTACCATGCTGTGCTTCCACAAATAAACGGGAATATCTAGAAGTCCACTTCTGATTCTGTAAACAGTGTGGGGATAACGGAGATTCCTCATTCTTTTAAGGAAAATTGCTCCTGGAGATTGCTAGAACAGCAATTCCCATTTTTGGCCAGTTTCCATTGGTGGTGTGGGCATCTGGGGCCAAGGATTGGTGTTGGTTTGGAAAACCAGTGGAGGGAGGGCTGCATGCATTGCAGATGTGATACACTCTGGAATAGACTAAACAAAACAAGCTTCAAGCTTTAGATGGATCTCTGTCTGTCATCAGACTGCGGTCTTCCCCAGTAAGAGTAAGAAATTTTATCAATCTATAATGGTTTTGTGATAGAGCATGTGGGAAATTAAATGGCATGCTGCAGTCCCACCATGAATTATGTCTAGGTGTCATACCTGCTTGGGTGCTTGGACTTTGACAACTGTCCAAGGCTAGAATCCTGCGCTTAGCAGTTGCAAGTTTCTGAGGCTACACAACCATGGTTAAAGAAGGCAGACAAAAATCTACAGCTCTAGGCAGTCTATTTCTCCAGTGTCATACTTCTGTTATGGATGCTAAATGCCTTTATATTGCCCACTAGTGCTGCATCACCATAGTTACACCAGCATTGGTCAAGAATGGGAAGATTCCAGCCAAGTGTACTGACACTATGCCAGTATGAAGTGTTTGTAACACAAATTGGAGGGCTTTGGTTCCCCTCATACACATGCATTCCCTCTCATATACAGTGAATTCAGTGTTCACATGGGTGCAAGGGTGCATTTGTGCAATAGAAATAATGCACTTTGACACCACTTTAAGAGCTGAAGTTCCAGTCCTATGGAATCCTGAGATTTACAGTCTTATGCTGTAATCCGCTTGGATTCCTCGAGATTAAGTGGTATAAAATAATAATAATAATAATAAAATAATAGCCTTCTCTGCCCAAAGAGTGCTGGGCCTCAAAACTAGAGATCCCAGGATTCTGTAGGATGGAGCCATGTGAGTTAGGGTGTCAACACGCCCTTTTTCAGTGTAGATGCACCCTAGGATTGATATGGGACCGGGTTTTTGTAATGTAATCTCTCAACAAATTGTGGAGCAGAAGAAGTACCTTACATTCCACCAAGTAGATCGAGGGTACCTGTCCTCCTCCCATTCCAACCTAAAATATTGTAGCCATTCCCTCCCTTGTGGAGAAGGGAGGAGTGGGACAGAGGAGCATCTAGCTCTGTACTGCTCTTCACCAGGAAGCAGAGTCCATGTTGTGGGAAGCTGCAGGTGAATATTTGGGTTTGGAAGGTGAGAATGGATAGCTACATTTGTCCTACTGATGGAGTTTTACAAAACCTCATCCTGCCCCTCATCCTGAATGGTTAAGGATAAGATTACAGGACCACCATACTATATCCAACCTGGCAATCCAGCTGTTATTGAGGCTGGAACAGCCGCAGATTTTTTTGGGTGGCCTGTTCACCCTCCTTCCCAACCTGTGTACCTCTAGTTATGGCTATTGCTTAACTGCAAATGCAGAAAGGGAAGAAAGAAACAAATGGCCAAGCCCAGCATAATCCTCTCCTTTTCACACCTTTTATCCTTTAGTCGCGAAAAACCTTCTAGACCCTGCTGCCTGCAAGGGTTGGTGTCCCAACTTTCATCCTAGCATAACTGAACAAGGGTGAAAAGTGGGGGGAACTATTTAAATTCTTAATATTCAAAGGAATTTTAAAATAGTCCTCTCAATATTCCGAAGCTGAAGATTGCCCAGTAAAGCTTCTCTATTGCGTTGCTGTTACTACTGATCTTCCACACTCTGCAGAAAGCAGAGAATTTTTAAATTAAAAAATAGCTCCCCAGAATTCCATTCTTCCATATTGAAATATAATGATAGCTGAATTGCAGTTAGCAAAGCTAATGAACTACGTCTGCAAATGGACTTTGTTATGGACATTAAAAGAGATCAGAAGGGTCTTTGATGCTTTTGCATCTTTTTTGCTGTTTTTATACTGTCTTTTAACGTGTACACCGCTATGATTTTGAAAAAGGAATAGCGGTATATAAGAATAAAGTATTATTATTATTATATCAATGACTGGGTGTTGTTGTGCAATGCACAACCACAATGCATAGTGCATAACCACAACATGCAATACACAACCACAATGCACAGTATCACCGTAGGCATAACTGCTTTCACTGTTGTCAGAAGAATACATCTGTTGTGTCATGATTAATAATTCACCCTCACATGAGTAGCATGACTTATGTATGCATGAGTCACTAAAAAAAGAGGCCAGTCCCATTGTTTCTGGGAATATCCATTTCCCCACTCAGCTTCTTTGAGGATGGCAGACAACGTCAGAAGAAGGTCCAAGTGGTGTGGGAGATTATGTCCTTATTCCTGTTAATCAAAATAGTCTGGGATTTTGATCCCTTGAGCCTTGGCTCCACTATACTTCTGCTCAGCCAGAAAGGAGTCTTACACAGCAGTTGTACCTAATCCTTTTAATTGAAGATGCTGGGCAAGAATTAAATGTAGGACCTTTTGCATGCCAAACATGTGCTGTTTCACTTAGCTATGGCTCTTCCCCATGGAGACAATCTCTGTACTAGCAGCCGTAGTCATAAAGTTCACTTTCCCCAGAATGTCTGACTTGAGGGTGAACAACGCTCAGTTCAAAGCATTGATCTCTCTTAAGCCTGTTCACATGGAAGCAACCCTAGAGTTTTGTTTAACAGTTAGACCAGTGATATGAAGTCATGGAACATGACCTCTCCCAAGCATTTCTAGTAGCACTAGTGACACAGAGGCCAGTTCTCTCTAGCTATGATAATTCTTTAATTTCTTTGAGCCCTCATCTGTTGCCTTGCTGGAATTTGGCACATTATAAAGCAGAAACTATATCTAGCTGTTGTGTGATTTATTCTTGCCTAAATTCATTTACAGCATGGAAGAAGGAAGGGGGAAAAGAAAAGATTTATTTATTTCCCTGCCCTCAGTATAATCTGATTGGCTTTTGTGGCAGGCTGAAACGTGAAAGTTGCTGCTAAAAGAGACAATCATATCAGGAAGAGCACATGCTAATGTAATCAGGGCTTCTAAAGAGAAGTGATTTTGACAGATTAGAAATTATAGCTTTGTATGGATACCACCCAAGTTGTCAGGCTCCCTTCCTGTAGTAACAGCAGGCTCCGGTTAAACTTAAGGCCCTTTCTGTCTGCTCGGCGTATTTTGTAAAATCAACTTCTAACAAAGCTAGTGAATTTCCTACAGTGAAAGCCTAAGAAACAGAAGGCAAAAAATGTCCCATTTGGCATCTTAATCTTCTATTAATGATGCAACCTGTACCCTACCATCTGATTGGCATGAATCAAGAGTGAGTCTTCCCTTCCACAAGCTGAAGTTTCAACTCTAATGCAGAGATCTTCTTCTTTTTTAATTGCTTTTTACAGATTTTTAAAAGGCACTTTAATCCTTAAGTGTAGCATTTGCATTCCAACTGCAACACAAAGATGCACTAACCACAATTCTTCTGCCATCCTTTCTAGCCAAATACGTGGCTCTGTACTGCAAAGCAAGAGGAAAATGAACATGAGAAGTTTTCATTTTTGTTGTTTTTGTCCCTCCCCCATCTCATTAATGGCCATTAGAAACCCACAGGAAGGACCTAATAACCAGTGGAGAAAGGGCAAAACTGTCCTGAATGAACAAAATAGATGTTTATTGCACACAGAGATATTATCCAACAGCAGCACCAGAGTAGTGAAGCTTGGCCATTTAGGGCATCTCCTAGGAAACCAATGGATCACATTAAAAGATATTGACTTTAACATAAGAGCTGCATGGCAAACAGTGCACATGTGACAGCACTGAGGATGGCTTTCTAACTATGGTAGTTCTAAATCTTAATGGTAGGCGTGAAAACAAGCAATGTTTGGGTGTGCGTGTGTGTTTTGGATTTATATTGTGGCATGGTCTAAAGCCTTTTCAATACTGTTATGGTCTGGCAAAAAAAGAGAAACTTAAAAAATAAGGAATAAAATATTAAACCTATACAATGTTTCTGAACAGGACAGAAAAGGGAAGAGGCATTGGGGATGGGCAAATCTATGATATTTGCTTTCTCACACATTCCAATTTTGCAGATTTGAGTAAAATTCTGTTTTAAAAAGGGTGCCGAAACAAAATTCTCATTCACCCTTATTTCACATTGGCTGAAATTAGCCATTTTGTGTGCCATTCACTCCTGTGGCTAGGATCTTCTAAAGTGCAAACCTTTTCATGATCAGACATGAGAAATTATGTTCAGCATGGTGATCAGATAAAGCAGAAGATGTGCAAGGACATCACAGCACTAAGCACCAGGAACTGGATCCAGTTCCTTCATCTTCTGCATCTCTCTGACTTCGTAAAGAAGTCAGACACTATACACAATGACAACAGCAGAAGAAATATGTAACAACAGAAAGCAAAGTTTATATATTCACATCCTCAATGGACAGCAAAAAATAATAATAATGTAAATAAAGCAAGCTACAAATAATTCAGATGTGTGGCTACTAATAATTCAGATAATTGTAAATGAAAACCTTACTAGTCCACCATGCCTTGATAAAATCTGTTGTCTTCCTTCCTTAAAAATAAAGAATAAACTGCAAACAACAACAACAACAAACCAGTGAGGGGCTAAAAATCAATGAAAATAAGACCTTGCTCACTACTTTGGGAGGTTTTTATAGATGTGAATGAAATGTATAATGAAACTGCTAATATGGATGTTTTTTCATTAAAGGAGAGATACCAGCTTGCCATTTTTGTGCAGAAGGATATATAATCTTTCTCCACTGGAGATGCATTTATAAACGTTCTGACAAATCCTATACATGCTAGCATATTATATTTGACTTTTCATTCTGATTTATATCTAGCGTTTCAGCCTCAAAGTCCAGGTTTCAGTGGTGTTTTTGCCCAGATAAGTAGGCATAGGGCTATAACCTAGATGTTTCAAACAATGCTCCAAGCCTTGCAGTCTAGTAGAGTATCCCGTAAATGAATGAGTGAGAACAGTCATTATAAGGGGAAGGAGTTTCAGGAAGTATTTTTCGGGAAGCATTCTCTTAGTGGGCTTTTGATTTTTATACTTATCATTCTTGGAATACAAGGTCCTGATTGCTTTTAATTCACCCTTAAGGATTTTCTGACATTACTAATAGCTAGAGCACAATATATCAGAGACAGCTTATTCCTCTCCTGTCATTGGGGTTGTGTGGCTGTGTGCCTGAGTTGGAAGAGTGGATCACTGCCACAGACTGCATTTCCCAAATAATAATCTCAAAGGGCAATTAAATCTGATCAATTACAGAAGGTTTTGACTGGTCAGCTAACATGCTGGAGAGAATTTTGCAGAATGTCTGGGTGTCAAAGAAATGGAGTAGTGAGGGGTTAAGAGAAAACTGGAAGATAGGGGAGGGAAATCATACATTCCAGTTGTGTCTTGCTCCTAAATTACACACACTTTTTTGGCAATCAAGTAATTCACTTCATCCAATAGACCGCCAGCAAGTTTAGGACAATAAAACTGAAGAGCATCTTTAACTGACAATATAAGCTCAAATCATTTTTGACTTCCAAGGTGTGGTATTGTATCATTGTGAGGAATGGAGGCTATAGTAGCAATTTCAAATTATGGGATTACAGTTTATCTAGTCAGCATGCAGCTTTTATAGCTGGGGGGAAAGACAGAAATTACTACTAGAAGAAATGGATAAGAATAAATGCCCTACATGCAATCTTAATGATAATAACTGGTAAGACATAAAAAGAGGCTGTTTTGTCGATGTGCATGATTCAGAGTGAAAATTAAAAGATAATTTTGAATTTAACAACTAGATAAGCCCTGTAACATACTTCTTGCTGGGTTATATTGCTATTGAGCCTTCTGCGATAATGAATGAATCCTCTATTTGCCAGAGAAGGGCATTTAAAATGATGTGGTTTTATGAGAAACATGCTTTCCTGAAATGACATATACATTATCCAAACACTTATAATAGTCCACTACCTCCCTTATCAAATACAGTGGGGAAATTCATGTATGCTCGTGTCCCATTAGAAACAATGGGGCGCATGCATGTGGCAGCGCAGTGGCACATGCACCACAGGCATGTGCACCATTGTTTTTCCCATTGCACAGCTTCCATGTAAGCTGGAAGCTGCGTATAGTGCACAAGCATATTACATCTAATGGACTATGCCTAAAGGTTCTATGCCTCCACAGCATGTGCCTTTGGTTGCAGAAAACTTTGGATGCAACATATAGAAAGATAGAGAGAGATCATTTATAATTCATATATGACACAAACTATTTTCTTCTTATTGGAAATGTTTTAAATAGTCATTGGATTGGAATCAGACCAAACATAATCATGGGCGGGGTACAGACCGCCGCTTTGCTAGTCCGTGGCGGAGCCGGAGCCTCCATACGGCGCGGCTCCCCTGCGGACTGAAAAAGAAGCTCCAAAATGGAGCTTCTTTTTCCGTCGCGTTTGTGACGTAGTGAGGCGCCGGGGAGCACTCGCTACGTCACAAGCGACGCGACGCGTACGGACGCTCAGCGTCCGATACACAAAGATGGCGCCAGCCATGTAGAAGGGCCGGCGCCATCTTGTACGGACGGAGTCTCTTATAGACGCCCCTTTTTTTAAAATGGGACGTCCAGAGGACATCCCAAATGGCAGTGAAGAAAGCCCCATGGTTAGCTCCCATTGGAATCAAAGTGGAAGGTTAAGCATTAATCATTTAACTCATTTCCATGGGCATAATGGCCAAGGTCCTAATGGCCAGTGAACCTAAACTGGAGGATGAGGGTGGCATAATAGCAGAGGTATAATGGCTGCAGGTGCTACCATCATAGAGCTGCTTAGGAGCCAGCAGAGCAGCTTTATTGCCTGGTGGAAACAGCTTTCATTGCTGTGCTCCCTAGCATAAGAAATGATTTACACAGGTGTAATGTACCCTTATACTGGTGTAAGTCAACTGCAGGATACCCACCTCAGTGCAACTAAGAGTGCATTGCAGAAATAATGCAGTTTTAGACCACTAACCAGCATGGTTCCATCCTACAGAATCCTGGTATTTGTAGTTTTGTGAATCACCAGCACCCTTTGGCAGAGAAGGCTAAAGATCTGGTAAAATTGCAAATGTCAGGATTCTGTGAGATGGAGCTGCTATCAAATTGCATTATTTCTACTTTGTAGATGCACACTAACTTTGCTTTGAATCAAAGCATAATGTAGCTAAACTGTGAGGGAATGTTTAGGTAAATTGATTGATTTGTGAGTTTTGATTTTATATATGTTGCGTGTGGTTTCTTCTTTTAAAAGAAGGAAGACAAATTCTTTCCTGATTTCAGTTATCCTCTGAGGATGGTGAACTGATGGGCCAAATGAAGCAGCTTCTAGCCACTTCAGGGCTGTGGTGTTTAGACGACACATGCCCCCAAAGTGGCCAGAAGCCAGTTTGCAACAAGCTGCTCCTGCTGGCAGCCCATTCAGGACCAAGGCAGCAGTCTGCTTCAGGAGTGGGCCATCTGGTTGCCATGGTCTCAGAGTGATCAGGGCCAGAGTAACTTCTAGCTGTGCTTTTTGGCCCATTTGCTTCATTCCTAAATTAAGAATGCTCTTTCTTTGGATTAAAAGTGCCTTCTGGGTAACAGAAGCTCTGTAGCATGCTAAGTTACTTATTCAGAAGAAAGGATGGCCAATGAACTACCAAGATGAAATAGGCTCAATACACAACCTAGAACTGTGCAATTACTAAACGAATGTTGGAAAGCTTCTAGGTATTTATTATTGTTTCTTTCTTGGTAACTTTAGTTGCAAGATTCTCCCACACATCGCCTTAAAGGGCACACAATAATCAGGTCCTCCCAAGGCTGAGGAGGGAGAAACAGCTTCTACGCTGACATGAGAGACAAGCCAGTGACAGAACACACCACCTGCTGTGCTAAAGTCCAGAGAGCACTCAGTGGGCCTTTGCTACTTTTCAAAATATATCTTGACAAATTACTCCCTGATCCTTCTCTTTTAAGAATTTGTTCGCTTTACAGCTTGCGCTAAAGTGGTTTAAGAAACTGATTTTCCTGAGCCTGCCATTGCACTTGGGATTGTTACTGAGACATAGCGACACACTCCCTTCACATCCATTAGGAATACCCTATTACTGGGTTAATAAACTGATTCACTCGTACTATTAGAATTTCCTGACTAGGGTAACAGTGGTCACTAGTCTAGAAGATTTCATCTGTTTATAATTTTGAAACTCATCAGGTTTTTATTGGTTTAAGAAAAAGAGAGGTAATACCCAGTTACAACAGTTTTGTTCACATCTTGAGCTTCAGCAGTCTGTGCTACTTATGGCAACCCGTGAATTTCATAGGGTTTTCTTAAGCAAGGAATGCTAAGAGGTGGGCTTCCCATTTCCTTTCTCTGATATAGAGTCATGGTACATACTGCCCCGAAAGGGAGGGCTAGAGGCATCTGTTTTTCTTCCAGAGAGATGCTGTAGCAACCAAACTGCATGGCTCTGCAGCCAAACTGCATGGCTCTGCAGTAAAAAGGACCTGGAAAAAACAGGTTCTTTTTAATGCGCCCAGAGCACGTCACAAGTGCGCCATTGGATTGTGCACCAAGCTGTGCAGCTGGATTGCCACTAAAGAAGCAACACAACGCTCTGTGCAGGCTGGAAAATTCCTTTTCCCTCTCCCAGAAATGGCAAATAAGACAACAGGCTGATATCTCTCAAGGAGGCTCTTTACCTCTGGGTGCAATGTATACAATCTCCTTCTCTACAACAAAGCTACTCGCATAACACACAACACCATCAACCTACACTGTACAATGAGACTACTCCCCTTATATACATGTGCCATGCATAGGCACTTTGTCAAGCCTCTTCCTGCAGTGATACATATTTACAAGTCCCCAATGCAGTGTGACTTTGCACTTTTCAGCTTCTGATGATGTCGCCCTCTGTGTCTCAGCTCTTCTCAATTGCTGACTTGTCATGGCTCCTGAATGACCAAAGGTAACCCCTTCACCTTTGTCCCATATCTGGACATTTTCCCTTAGGACCTATTCCTAACAATCCCCTCCAAAATGTTCAGATGTGTGCACATGCCCTTGTCAAGCTTGTGTTTCATGAACTGTGTTCCTCCCGGATTTGCTAACTATATAGGCTCATTCCCAGCCAGACTGACATCCCCTCATGCCTTTCCACCAGCAGTGCCTTGGTGAGAACATCTGCTTCATTGTCTTCTCACCCAATGTACCACAAATTCAGAACCCTGTTCTGAAACATCTCCCACACAGCTTCAGCCATCACAAGGCAGGATTGCGAATCCTCGTGGACTACCATTGGTGCGGTGAACGCCTCACCCAAGTCCTCTGACAGCTGCCTTACCCACTGAACCTCACCTGTCATCTCAGACAATGCTGAACTCTGCTTCAATGGTACGGAGTGCTACGCAGTTGTGCTTCCTGCTTCTCCTGAAAATAGGGCTATCAGTGTACCTGATCGGCAAGCCTGACACTGACTTCCTATCTGTCACCTCCGAAGCAAACAAACTGTCCATAAAGCAGTCCAACTGTGCCATATTCCCATGAAAACCAGCTTCTTGTCCTTCCTACCCTTCAGATACCTGAGCACTCTCTTCAAAGCTGTCCGGTCCTCTACACTGGCCTTGTTGACCTTCCTCTTCAACACACCATTTGAGAATGAGATGTCTGGCCTCATGTTGTATGCAATGAACAATTAACTTCCAATGACTGACTTGAACAACTCCATGTTCCCAAAACTCCTGGATGACTCACTACTGGTATAGCCAGGAGTCATTGGGCTGTTCACCTCCTTTGCATTCTCAAGACCACACTTTTCCACCAGCTTTTCAATCTTCTTCCTCTGGCACAACAGGAACTTACCATTGCTACATTGTCTTCCAACCCAATGTACCACAGACTCAGAACCCCATTCTGAACCATCTCACACACATTCTGGTACCTGACACCGATATACTTCATCCAACATTTCAAGTTCTCCACTTCAGCCATCCAGTGTCCTCTCTACCTCAGTGCCTAGGTAGTTCCTCAGATCTCCTAGATCAGTGATGGTGACCGAAACCGAGTGCTCAAACTGCAACCCAAAACCCACTTTTTTATTGTGAAGTGCCAAGTCCCTTTGACGTTCCAGTAACATACTCTGGCAAATTCTGTGCTGGGGTGAAGGCACATGTGCCCACAGAGAGGGCTCTGAGTGCCACCTCTGGCATGCGTGCCATAGGTTCGCCACCACTGTCCTAGATCCTTCGAGATGAACTTCTTCGACAACTCCTCCTGCACTTTTCTTACTATCTGCTCTGAACTGGCTGCCACTATTCAGTGCACAGAAAATGATGGAGCTGGGGACATATTCTATACATTTACACACAGTTAGTTTTGTGCAGAAAAGAGTATTTGCTGCCCAAGTAAACATGTGAAATTTTTGCACAGAATAAGTCCCAAACTTTGAAAAACCTTCAAAAACTGCACTGTTTTCAAAGACATCCTTGCAGTGGGAAGAAAATTGCCAAAATTACATGTTGCTTTTTCTGACAGTGAAATTAGTGAAGAATCCCTATTCTTCACACCGCTTTGTCTTCTTAGGTTCCTCCTCCTCTTCCTTTTTCTTTTCTGTAAGTACTAGGCAGCTTTAGGAAGCAACAGTTACATTACATATCTGTAATGGGGAGAAACCATTCTATTCACAGATCATTATTGACACCTTGACATTTGTCACCATCTTTCATAGCAGTTAAATCTTGTTTTATCTGTAAATGTCACTGTGTCATTTATTCATGAAAAAGGATCACATTCCCAAAATAGTACACTGAGGGGTTTGGTCTCCCCCCCCCAAAAAAAATAGAAACTTAGTTTTCATTCACAGCAGGTAATCTTTTGACAAATTTCACCTCTGATAAT
>NC_056522.1:154331197-154336010 GCF_019175285.1 Sceloporus undulatus | reverse complement strand
TTATTATTATTATTATTATTATTATTATTATTATTATTATTATTATTATTTTCTCAAGTAGTTGTTTACATCTCTGGATTCTGGTATTATATCTGTGTTTGACGAAAAATAAAATCTTAATAGAAGGAAGGAAATAGCCTTGGAATTTTTTTTAAGATACTTATCCTTTAAGCTCTCTATATACAACCCCCAAAGCTTTATCAGTACTCAATGTACCTGGTGAGCAGCACAGTCCTTTTAATTTGCTTTTTTTCTTTTTCTCTCCCCTTCTTCTTCTTCTTTTTTTTTTTTTACTGACTGAACCAAACTGTTTGACTATATTTCAAAGAGCCACAAAGAGCTCTTCTATGGTTTTTTGATTGATCTCTTCAAACACATCAGTCTGAATAATCTCAGATAATTTCAAGGCCATTTGCAAAGAGTGACTAATCTCTAAAGCTCGCTTTTGTGCGATAAGAGCAGGGATATGTGATAGAGAACATATTAGGCCAATGCTCCAAATGTCTGCATTGGTTTCCCATTACTTTCTGGGCACAATTCAATATCTTTGCTCCGTAATAATGGCTTAGGTCCACATAATCAAGACTGATTCCTCTCCTTTGTTCTAAGGCACTCATTAAGATCTACTGAGAAGTTTGCATATTGGTACTTAGGTCCTAACGCCTAGTACTGCATAGAAACAGCAATAGGCAGTCTTATGTCTTCCAGAGGTTTTAGCCCACTGCTTCTCATATTGTTTAATATGGGGTACCAAAAACGTCCCTAGTCTGTCAGAGACTGGTACCATATTTTTGGTGGCTGGCTACATCTGTTTCTTTCCCAAAAACTGTCAGTAGACCAGCAGCTGATGGTTCACAGATTGACACTGGTCCAGGGACTACCACTTAGAGCAGCACTGTTATGGGCTACAAGACTCATAAGCCCAAGAAAGCACATTTAATGGAATTATAGGAGTTGCCATGCAATGCATATTCTGAGCCTATCCCTTTTATAGAATAGGTATCCCAGAAACATGGAAAGTGTGGAACCTGTAAAGTATGAAAAAGCTACTTGCAAAAATTTTCCAGCTACCTGGAAAAATTATTTTGGGGAACTACAAATCTCAGATTCCCCCAGCCAACATGGCAACGACCATTTTATCCGAGATATACTGGGAGTCCAAACAGTAACTTTTTCAGGTTCTACTTGACATCACAGCTTTTGTTGCAACTTAAAATAATGAAATGCTGCAACAAGTCTTTAGAGTGGAAAAATTTGGAGTTGTTGGGTGAGACCAAAATATGGACATATTCCATGCTAACAGAGTGGCATCCAAATTTCCTATACATTGAATACTTTCAAGGGTGTTTAAGACCTGAAACGATTTGTCTAGATAAATCAACCAAATCTAAATAGCATTAAACAGATTTCTCAGTACAATTTTGTGCATCTCAACTGTAGTGGGGTTGAATCCTTGTACCACCCCGTTATTTGTGGAAAAAATGCTTTATATAAAATTGGACCAATGTTAAATCTATCTCAACATTATGCACACCAGGGAGGCTGGGAGGATCTACTTTGTTTTTCACTGGATTCTTGAGGTCTATCACCTGAAGTCTTTCTCAAAAAGACATGGATTTAATTTCCTGAGAAAGTTCCTCTGACCATATGCTCAGCCCAGAAATGTATCCAGTATAGAGCCTGAACTAGCATTTGCTTGCACATACTTACACATATACCACCTGCCCCTGCCCCCCATTATAAAGATTTCTTGATTTAAGCAGCTTCATTTAGGAGGGGGGGGGTTCATTATCATTTTTAAATCACTGGAAGTCAGAAACACTTGGAGATCTATCTGTAGATTCTGAATTTCTGATCTTTCTTCCACCCCTAGCTAGTATGTTCTCCATGGACCCAAGGCAACTGGGCTTGGAACAGTTTCTTGTTGCTCCTTCCTGCCCATCTGCTTCACTCCAAAGATATGTTTCCCAGATCTCCCCGGAGATGCCAAAAATTGGACTTGGGATGTTATGCATACAGAACATGTGCTCTGCCACTGAACTACAACCATTCCTCTTTCATGTTCAGGGGATGGGCATGGAATGGTCAAGATGTGGTAAATTTAATTCTAGGCTTAACTCTAACTCTAACAGTTTTAAGGATGTAAAAGCTGGTTTTCTTGCACTGGGAACAAGTTCTTTCTACAAAATATGAGCATGAAAGCCCAAAGACTAAAAAGTCAAAAGGATACCAACGAGGCAGTGAAGAGAGTTGGCTCCATCATTTGGTAGAATGTGCTAGTTGTCTGAAACAATGGTTGGTGGGTAAGTGATGGGGGCAGTAGTCCTAAGGCAGTAGTAACTATTCATCACTGCCAGAAGATAGAGAAGATAGAGAAGCATGCCCTGAATGTCTGGGGAAGGATAGAATCATAGAATCACAAAGTTGGAAGAGACTGCAAGGGCCATCCAGTCTAACCCCCTGCCATGCAGGAAATCTCAATCAAAGCATCCCTGACAGATGGCCATCCAACCTCTGCTTAAAGACCTCCAAAGAGGGAGACTCCACCACTCTGTAAGGGAATGTGTTTACTGAGAGAACAAAAATACATTGGGTCAGTCCTGGCACAGAATACCATTTGACTTGTTTTAGTATAATCATTGATACCATAGTAGAGCCTCCTGCTTTTTTGCACTTTGGTATTCCTAAAATCTGGCTTGCAGCCAAAAGAGAATTCGCAAGCACACCCAACCGTTACCAAATGATAGTAGCATTAAATGCAAAAAACCAAAGAAACACATCTCAGCATAATAAATAAATCCCTGTTCTGATCCTCCAGGGACAATTAAAAATTCAAAGAAACCATCTGGCTATTACTTAGTCATTTGCCTATTAAGCAATTGGATGCCCTCCCGCTAATGTGTCACTTGCGACAATGTTTAGTACATCAGGAGATGAAAGGTTGTCTCAAATGTCATGTCTAAATCCAGCCCATCAGCAGAACAGCTTTTCTCTCTCAAAGCCAACAATTTCATAATTGATTTCAAACATCCAAAGTCACTCAAGGGAAAAGAAAAAGGAAAAAAAGAGAGAGAGAAAAGGAGGGTGATTCTCAGCTCTCCTAGTCACAGGTTTCAAAGGTTGTGGTGTATGGTACTAGATGAGGTCACATATAGCACATATTATTGTACCTATTTTAAATTTAAATTTAAATAAGAAGCCAGCACTTCAGAAATGTTTTCTACTCACTGCTTCTTTCAGCAACATGATTGTGCTGTTTGTCAAGGTATATTGTACTGTCACCAAATCCCTGCATTCATTGAGACTGCCTCATTCTACACAACAAGAGGAAAATTTTAATGTGGCCATGGGCCACGAGGCGGCCATGGAAAATTGCCTTCTTATGTAGATTCCTTACATAATTGTGATAACATTCCAAAGGCTCTTCACCCATGCATCAACCCATATACTGCAGTATCTGCAGCCTCCACAAAAGTGTAATCCATCACTGGGACATCATTGGGATGCTCATTCTAACCCCTATATGGGTTCATGCATCAGATACATGAGGCATTTTAAAGCCTAACTTTCACCACTTGGTATCTGCAAACAATAATAACAGGTAGAGCCTTTCACATCAGTGGGCACTGAATTTGTTCCAGATTTTATTCTATTTGTTGTTGCTGCTGCTACTGTTATTGTGTACCTTCAAATTATTTCTAATTTATGGAGACCCTAAGACCCTAAACTCTATCATGGGGTTTCCTTGGCAAGATTTGTTATGAGAGATATAATATATCTCACAATATGTGACTTGACCAAGATCATGCAGTGGGTTTCTATAGCAGAGAAGGGATGTGAACCTTTGTCCATAGAAACCTAGTGAAGCATTCAAACTACTATATCACACTACTTTAATTTTTTTTCCCCAGAAAAATTAGGATTCAAATCTTGGATAGTTTATTTCATGCTTCAGACTAAGACCTGAAATGAAATCACTGCTCCACTGATATAGAGTCACTAACCACCAGTGCCAATACAAGTGCCACCCTTGCCAAAAGCATTTGCTGTTGCTCCCACCACCATGGTCAAATAAGGGCAAACCTGACAGAGCCCAGACAGAGTAAAACATCTTCAGGCAGCAGATGCTAGGGGACAGCTTTGGAGGTTTTGTTTCCTCTACCTGCCATTTCTCATGATTTGTCACCTGTTCCCCTCCACTGGAAATCAGAGCAGTGTGGCAAGATTAAAATGCTGGTACAGTTGGCTTCTGCATAAAGAATGGAATTAGTGGATGGGAGAATGGACACCATCTTGCCTTTCCCACAGGAGTCAAATTATATTGGGCTGAGCCTGAAGGTTGAGTCCTTATCCACTACTGGGGCTTTCAGAAACCTCGCTGTGAGGAAGAGAATAATAAATCATCCGTTCAGAGGTACAGAATAATTGGGATATTATTCTTTTTGTAAAAAAAATAATAATCATTTTTATTAAACTTAAAGAGAGTCTTAAACACATTTAATACATATATTTAAAATAAAGACAATAACAACAAACAATAACAAAATAACCTACACTATCAGACAAAAATAAACATACCACTACTGCCTCCCCCACCCTCAGCGGATAGATATATACCACTGTTACTCTACTTCTTTGTATATAATAATATATTTAAACCAATTCTGTTTAATTTACAAAGCATAGCTGATCCATATCCCCAATGTGACTGCAAGTATGTAATAAACAAATTCCAATCTTAAGATTATTCAAAGATTTTTCTTTGACCAACATTTTCAATTTATCCATTTCAGTAAGTTCAATTCTCTTAATG
>NC_056522.1:154330056-154331187 GCF_019175285.1 Sceloporus undulatus | reverse complement strand
AATGAATCAAAATGAATCCCATTTTGAGAGAATAAAATAAAAATAATAATAAAATTTTATTTATACCCCGCCCTTCCAAATAGATCAGGGCGGCTTACAAAAGCACCTTAGTGCAGCACATACAATAAAAACAGATTAAAAACAACATCATTACATAAAAACAATAAAAACCCCTTAGCCCAACCACACGGCCACGAGTGAGGAGGGAGGCCCATAGGATGTTTAGTCGGGGAATGCCTGGTTAAATAGGAAGGTTTTGAGTCCCTTCCTAAATTGGGCCAGGGTGGTAGATGAGCGGAGCTCTATGGGCAGCGTGTTCCAAAGGGCTGGGGCAGCTGTGGAAAAGGATCTTCTGGCCGTAACGGCCAACCTTGCCCCAGGCACCTTCAGGAGTTGCTGCCCAGATGTTCTGAGGGTGCGAGGCGGAATGTACGGGGAGAGACGGTCCTTCAGGAATCCTGGGCCCAAGCCATTTAGGGCTTTATAGGTAATAACCAACGCCTTATATTGAGCTCGGAAGCGAATAGGCAGCCAGTGGAGATCTTTAAGCACCGGTGTTATATGGCTGGTCCTGGAAACACCAGTGACCAGCCGTGCTGCCATGTTCTGCACTACTTGCAGCTTCCGAGTGTGGTATAAGGGTTGCCCCATGTAGAGTGCGTTGCAGAAATCCAATCTCGAAGTTACCAGAGCATGTACAACAGTTTCAAGGTCCCTCTGGGCCAGATATGGGCGCAGCTGGCGAATCAGCCGAAGCTGATAACAGGTACTCTTGACCGTCGCATTCACCTGAGCCGTCAGGTGAAGGGACGAGTCAAGAAGCACCCCCAGACTGCGCACGGAATCCTTCACAGGGAGCGTGACCCCATTCAGGACAGGTGGAACCACCGCCATTCCTGGACCAGGGGGACCTATCACTAGTACCTCCGTTTTCTCTGGATTAAGTTTGAGTCGGTTTTCCCTCATCCAGCCCATTACTGACTCCAGACAGGCCACGAGAGGAGAGACGCCATCCCCAGTCACTGCATCAGTCGGAGACATAGAGAAAATGATTTGGGTGTCATCAGCGTACTGATAACCCCGCGCCCCATGTCTCCGGATGATCTCTCCCAGCGGTTTCATGTAAATGTT
>NC_056522.1:154329709-154329956 GCF_019175285.1 Sceloporus undulatus | reverse complement strand
CCTCATCCAGCCCATTACTGACTCCAGACAGGCCACGAGAGGAGAGACGCCATCCCCAGTCACTGCATCAGTCGGAGACATAGAGAAAATAATTTGGGTGTCATCAGCGTACTGATAACCCCGCGCCCCATGTCTCCGGATGATCTCTCCCAGCGGTTTCATGTAAATGTTAAATAGCATGGGGGACAGAATGGCTCCTTGAGGGACCCCGGTTTTAAGGGCCCGCTCGCTGGAGCACACGTCCCCC
>NC_056522.1:154328134-154329609 GCF_019175285.1 Sceloporus undulatus | reverse complement strand
TATGGTATCGAAAGCCGCTGAGATGTCCAAGAGCACCAACAGGGACACGCTTCCCCTGTCGATGCCCAGACGGAGATCATCGACCAAGGCGACCATGGCCGTCTCAACCCCGTGACCCGCCCGGAAGCCAGTTTGAAATGGGTCCAGATAATCCGTTTCATCCAAGACCGCCTGAAGCTGGATCGCAACCGCTCTCTCGATCACCTTCCCCAAGAATGGTAGCAGTGAAACAGGCCGATAATTATTATGTACCAGGGGGTCAAGGGAGGGCTTCTTTAGGATCGGTCTTACGATGGCCAATTTAAGATCCGATGGAAATCGCCCTTCCCTGAGAGAGGTGTTAATTATCCGGCGTAACAATGTCGTTACCACCGGTCCCCCCTGGACCGCTAACCACGAGGGGCAGGGATCAAGAGAGCAGGTCGTTTTCCGAACACTTCCGAGGATCTTGTCCACATCCTCGGTACTCACCAACTCAAACTGATCCAGTGTAACACAGTCCACGGAGGCTCTGGACACTCCTACCCTAGGTTCTGCATTAACGTCAGCGTTCAGACCTTCGCTTATGCGAGAAGTTTTATCCACAAAAAAGTCATTAAAAAGGTCACAGCAGGCCTTAGACGGTTCAAGGATCTGGTTCAGGGCAGGAGGGAGCTGAGTTAGCTCCCTGACCACCCTGAACAACTCTGCCGGACGTGACTCAGCGGACGCAATACGAGCACCATAGAACGAATTCTTTGTTGCTCGTATTGCCTCTCCATAGTCCTTCAACAGCCGGTCTAGGAGAGTCTTGTCGTCTAAGCGAAGGTCTTTCCGCCAACGGCACTCTAGTCGTCGCAGAACCCGCTTCCTCGCCCGGAGCTCTTCCGTATACCAAGGCTTACGATTGGAAGCGGGCCTGAGAGGACACTTGGGAGCGATTCTGTGTATAACCCCAGAGAGACCGGTATTCCAGATACCGGTAAGGGCATCAACAGAGTCGCCGTCATTTCCAACCGCAAGCCCCTCTAAGGCTTCTTGGAACCTCTCAGGTTCCATCAGCCTTCGAGAGTGGACCATCCTAACTGGTCCACCACCCCCGGGGGGGATCTGGGTAGAGGCCTTGATTTTCACCTCTACCAGGAAATGATCCGTCCATGGCAAGGGGGAAATATTAGCTATTTCCACCCACGGATTTTCCGCATCCGAACAGAAGACCAAATCAAGTGTATTACCCGCGCAATGCGTAGGACCCTGTATCAGCTGGGACAGGCCCATGGCAGCCATGGTATCCATGAATTCCCGAGCCGCACCGGGTGGAACATAGCTGGCCGTGAGGGAGATGTTGAAGTCGCCCAGGACAATAAGCCTGGGCGTCTCCAACATCAGTTCAGCAACCAGCTGTGTCAGCTCGTTAAGGGAGTCCGCTAATGCACGGGGTGGCCGATACACCAGCAGAATCCCTAGACTGTCCCTAGCCTTTAGGGTCAGGTAAA
>NC_056522.1:154266532-154328034 GCF_019175285.1 Sceloporus undulatus | reverse complement strand
CCCCCCCCCCCGCCCACCTAACCTGCGCTGGTCCTTCACCGAGTACCCAGCAGGCAGGGCCTGAGCCCACACAGCATCCCCTTCAGGCCCCAGCCAGGTCTCGGTAATGCAAGCCAGGTCACACTTCGAGTCCTCCAGGAGGTCCTGGAGGATGTGGGCCTTGTTATTAACAGACCTGGCATTGCACAGGAGCAGCGACAGGGTTTGTGGCACGGTTGGAGAGACCCTCAGGTCCTTCAGGCTGGGAGGGGGACAGGAAGGCGTGATAGATATGAAGCATCTATCCTGCCTTCCCCTGGAACGGGAGTCCCTTCTCCCACCGCCATACCTCCCCCTGCCCCACACTACCTCAATCGGAGCCCCGCCCTCCCCGATGTCATCCCTGGCCCCGGCATCCCCCGCATCCCTAATCTCCCCCCACCCCCCTATGGCAATTGATGGAGCAGAGGGCAGCCACGTTAGGCATCCTCATGCTCCCTGGGCAACCAACCTTCCCACACCCAACCAGAGCTGCGCAGCTGCGCAGGAGCGCAGCTGCGATGTTTCCCCAAGTCCAAGGGCGGCTCCCCCGGGGCGGTGCGCAGAAGCGCACCTCCGAAACCACCGGGAGAAACCGCCAGGCAAAAGGGGTGCAGTCCGACGACGACGGCGGCAGCAACAGCGTCCGGAGCGGAGGCAGAGGGGGCGTGTCGGGAGGGTCCGGCGGGCCGGCTTTTATCCCCGCCTCTCTCACTGGCGGGGCTCCTCCCAGACTTCCCCCCAGATGGTCCTTAAAGGGCCTGCGCTCCCCAACTGGCCGCCAAACGCCAAGGCCAGACTGTCCCGGTCACAGAGGGGATGTTTCCCCAAGTCCAAGGGCGGCTCCCCCGGGGCGGTGCGCAGAAGCGCACCTCCGAAACCACCGGGAGAAACCGCCCGGCAAAAGGGGTGCAGTCCGACGACGACGGCGGCAGCAACAGCGTCCGGAGCGGAGGCAGAGGGGGCGTCTTGGTGTGCTAGTGCCCTTCTAGCTCTGGGCATAAATTATTCTCACTGCTGTGATCATGTATTGCAGTTTCTTTTCATATTTCTTCTCAACTTGATCAATCAATATCCTAAGCAAGAAAGTCTCTGTTCTTCACAATAAAGTCCAGACACTATACTTTTATTGATGCAACCTAGAATTGCATTGGCTTTTTTAGCTGCCACATCACACTGCTGACTCATGTTCAACTTGTGATCTACTAGGTCTCCTAGATGCCTCTCACATGTATTGTTTTCAAGACAGGTTTTCCCCATCCTTTTCTTTCTTTCTTTCTTTCTTTCTTTCTTTCTTTCTTTCTTTTTTACCCTAAGTGTAGTACCTAACATTTCCCCCTGTTGAAATTCATTTTGATAGGTTTGGCCCAGCTTTCTAATCTATTAAGGTCATTTAAAATTTTGACCCAATCCTTTGGGGTATAGTTTTATAATATTCTATTACTGTTTATTACACTCTTCTCAGCTCGCCATGGAGTGTCTGTGTTGCCTTGGGTCAGAAATAAGATGTAGGGAAGATTTCTGATCCTTCCAGGGTGATCAGAGGTAACTGTGGGTAATTATTAGGAATACTAATTAGATTTCTCCACTTGCTTCTCATCCCACTTTGGAAAGGCCACTGATGCATAGGGTCTTTGGGATGCTCCATGGGGTGGAGCTTCAAAGAGGGGTGGAGCATCCCAAAGACCCAGCTCAGATGGCCAGAAGCTCCCATGTATTGTCTAGGACTTATGTCTGCATTGACATGGGTAGGACTGCACTCAAGTAGAAGCAATTGTTTGTGTCAGGAATGAGAAGCACCTCTGTGTGTTCTGTGCAAGCAATTCCAAACTCATGTTTCATTCCATTCCCTTCCATCAATATGTTCAGTTTAGGATTTCTGAACAAAGCATTCAAAAATGCTCCACCTCCATTTGTAAAGCTATGTATTTTAGATAACAATTTAATTTATGCACTGTATTGATAGTTGTGTTATTGTTTTACTGGGTATATTTTATATGATATTGTAGCTTTTATTGTTGTAATGTTGTTTTTATTGTTGTAATCCCACCTCAATCTTCAGGGAGAGGGTGGAAATATAAATAAAAATTATTATTATTATTATTATTATTATTATTATTATTATTATTATTATTATTAATTATAGAGAAGTTACCTCTTTCCACTCCAGCTCTCAGAATCACCCAGCCAAATGACTTCTTCTTTGTACAAATTTAAAACATCATCTCATCCAGGCTCATGTGTCAGCCCTACTGTGGAGATGTCAGAGGCACCTCAAGATAGACCTCTTACACCATTTCTCCAACATTGTATATGCAGCTCAAGGAAGAACAAGTTCTTTTCCTCCACATTTATGCTTATTTATATTCTAATTATATTTGTTTAGGCATGAAGGCTTTCCATGGTTAGGCACAGGAGAGATGGGCGGGCGGTAGCACAGAAGGCTGAGACAAATGTCAAGATTTTCTAAGCCAGAGAAGGAGACAGCTATAGAAATATAATTTTAGCTCCAAATTGAAAAGACTGATGGAGGCTAAAAATGCTCATTTGCACTTAACCTGTTATCCAGTACTCCTCAACAGCAGAAAGAGCTAATGCAGATTCTACTTCTTATTTTAATTATTTGGAGATAATTATTATTTTACCGGGGCAACTAGTGAGTCATCTGAAAAGAGGCACTGGCAAAGAAAGGGCAAAGTTTTGTACAATAAAATATATGGGCATCAATGAACATATAATTTGGCTTTCAAATTTTAAAGAATATAAATGCAAGCCAAACTCCTGGGAGACACCCCCCCCACACACACACACGCATACACACAACAAAAAGATAAATGCATGAAACAGTAAATACATAACATGACAAATGAAAGCTTGTAGATGTAGCATACCAAATCTCAGTAAGTGATTCCTTGTAGAGGAGGCAAACTGAAACTAAAATGAAATATCTAATGTGATGTGTTGGTTCTTAAGGATGATTTTTCAAGGTACCAGAATACAATGAAAAGCAGAAAGTCATTATAATCCAGAGTTCATGATCTTCCCCAACTATGAAGTCTGGTCACATACTGCTTAAGAAATGAGCATTCAGCTTCAAACAATTCACCAAGGCAAAGGAAGGTAGCAAGAAACTTCTCCAACACGACATGCCAGGATCTGGAGCCCAGGATCCAACAGTTAGCATGCACGAAAACATACAGGGAATTTTGGAAGCCATAATAGCAATTGTCCATGCTTTCCAGTGCAAAGAGCATGCAACAGAGCAGTGGGAAAGTAGTTCAAAGCATTTGCTAGAGTACCTCCCTACCATCATTCCTTATTACCTTAAGATGCATGACGTGTAGGGCATGAGGGTTCTCATATTTCAGGATCTGGTGACTCTTCTTAGGGACATATGACAAGAGGAGAACTCTCAAGCAAGAGCATTGCCCTTAAAATAAATGTTTTCTGTCTATGTATACATCTAGTCTGTGTTCTGCTGGGAAATGCTATTTTCATTTCATGTATGTATGTATGCACTTTGACTGTGTACTGCTTTGGAGCAGTTGCCCCAGAAGTCTCCTCTTTATCTGTTGTCTCATTTGTTAGACTTTTTGTTGCAATTTGAATGACATGCTTTGAGCAATTGTGGGTAGGGTTGCCAGATTCTAGGCCCTGGCCTTTTCTCTGTGTTCCTGAAGGCTGGGGGAGGAATCTCAGGGCAAGAGCACTGTCTAGAAATGTTTGTGTGTATTTTTCCTTTTTTATTATCATTGGTGATTTTCATTTGAATGGCATACTATACACAGCTTTACTTTATCATCTTAATGACTACCAGGGCTGTGCCTTGTAACATCATCCATGTAACATCATGAAGAATCATCTGTAGGTTTCAGGACTTGAGATAGTTCTGATCTGACAGTCCTAACTATCATTGAGTTTTAGGGGATTACCGCACTGCCATTTTTCAAAATCGGAAAGCTCCAAATTTTGAAAAATGGCTGCCAAAGCGAGTTCAGGGACTCACATTGGAGCTGGACTGTACCCAGATGGCAGTTTTGGGGAGAAAAGCCATGCAATAACACTAGGATGCAGCCCAAATGAAACTTCATTTCAGCCACAGTAAGATGCATTTTTCAGCAGTGCGATAATCCCCTTAATGTACCATTCTTAATGGGTCTTTCCAAAATCCTCAGAAGCCACACCCTGGATCTCAGTTTTTTTGGATATTATACTCAGGGTCTGCATTGCTCTCATCCAGGCAACCCAAACAAGTGGTGAAGGGACAACAACATGTCAAGAACTTGATCATTTTCACAGCAGGTCAGAATCCAGAGATCCGTCTCATCTCCTTTCAAGGTTTGCTGCACTGTTAATTGTTTAAGCTCTCAAAAGTCAAAGGCAAATGAAGTATGTACTGTATAGGGAGCTCAATGAGTTGCTCAAGAGCTCACACACATGGTTTTGTAACTGTGTATAATTTTCAGTGGAAAGTCAAGCTCAGTTGCTGAGAACATGAGTGAAAGGATATCTTTCAGGTGTTGAGAATGATGGTGGCTTGAGACCCTGGAGAAGAACAGATCATACTGGGCTATATGTGTCAACACTGTTCTGATTCAGTATGAGGCCTTTCCTGCAATACAACCCCACTTAATATTAATCACATGCAAAAGCCTGTACACAATTAATGAATGAAGTAGTGTTCTTTATTCTGAAGATGTCCCAGTAGATGGGAAAAAAAATCATTGACCCATGGGTGTTCAATTGACACCCTTTTAAGCCATTTCAGATATATACATGTCCTCTATACCTGTCAGATATATACATGTCCTCAGTATCTGTCTAAATCTGTAGCATAATCAAAACAGCCATAGAATAAGCCTTGATTCAATATACAGCCTTGATTCCCACTTTTTTGGAAGGAGAGGCCGAGACCATTTTCCCTGTAAAGCAGCAGCACAGAAACAAAGAGCCTCTTCTGTCCAATATGGCATAGCTGATAGCCTTATATATGGCCTGAATAGCAAAGCAGAGGGTAAAATAATGGATAGGGTAAAATAGTGGGGCACCTCAGTTGCTACCTTGCCAACACATCTTTACCTTTTTATATATATACACCTGTCAACTGCATTTTATATCTTTCTCCTTGATTCCTTTTCTAAGCTCTTGCAACTGACCTGACCATGTGAGCGCACACTATATTGTAAGCTTTGAGGTGGCTTTTCTTCCTGCATCAAGGAAGTCGCTGTACTCTTTTGATCCTTCCCTAAACTGCACAGCTTTGTACTTCCATCTGTCCAGCCAATATCTGAAAAACTAAGATGCTGTGTAATGCTCAAAAAATAACCTCACATCAGCTTCACTGTTTTATGCTGAACTCAACCCCTTTCCTGAGTCTTTGCTCTTTCAAAAACATTTGTGCATGTCCAGCCATTTCAATGATTTTTCTGTACCTGGCTGGAGAACATGGGGTCATTTTTAAATTATTAGATGAAAGCAATTTATCTAAATGACTCTCATTAATATGAATGGAACTTAGACAACTAATCCTTGCACAGTTGACTGATCAGATCTATTTGCAAAGTCAAAGGCAGCTTTGGATAATCTTGTAGCAGGCTTACTATGAAAGCACTGGACAGGTACAGAATTGCAGATAAAAGGGTGTTATGTTCCAAAAATCAAATTAATTTGACAGATGAAAAATATCTGAGGTAAGTACAGCTCAAAATGGGTTTATTCAGATGAGGATTTTTAAAGTTATTTGTGCCTCAGTATGCACTGATGTCTAATGTGTTCTTGATGTTTCCCTTTCCAAAAGCTGCTACATTTTCATCTTGATTTATTTTTAAACCTCAGTAGGGTGGTTCATAAAGGTGGCTCACTTTGGTTCATTTGTGGGTGTCTGCTGGTCAAGTGAGCTCAGATTTTAGATATGGGTGCCTCTCATCCCCTCACCTCCCTGCTGATTTTTCCTCCTGTTTCCATGCTCCTGTTTGGGCTTTCATTTTTCTTAATCCTCCATAGCATAAAGTGCTAAAACGGCAAACTGAAATGACATCTTGTTAATCAGTGTCATAATCACTTGGCTAATGGCACCACTGCTTTAACCTGCCTCCTCATGACCCTAACTACTATGGAGTTTCCTCTCTCCTGCAATGTAATGTCTGATTTCACTTTTTTAAAATAAAAAAAGCCTCCACTAGATATAAGTGTTAGATCATCACTGCTCAGCTAGGAGGGAGAACAAAGAACTACAATCTTTATGTAAGATGTGCAGCAGAATTCCCCATCTCTTTTAAGCCTTCCCTGGGCTGTGATTTAAGCTTGGTGGTGTGTGTGTGAACTTAACAGAAAAGGAAAACTTTGCAAAAGACATGCAATACAACTCTCTTCCTCCGACCCTTCTTTCCTAACTGCTATTTCAGCTTGAAGTTCTCAGAGGGACAGGGAAAGAATCTGGCTGAACAGAGAATAAAAGCTGCAATGTTAGATGTGCAGTGGAATTCCCTTCTTTCTCCCCATCTACTTCTACTAATCTGGAGTAGTTTCTTTCAAAAAATAAAAGTAGCCATTGGAGGGGAGGGGAAACTCCAAAGCAGCTGTTTGAGGGGAAGAGAGACAGATTGAAGCAACTGTACCATTAGTGAAATGATTATGGACTAACTAACAAGTCAGAAGTTCAGCTTGCTGTGTTAAAACTCACACTACAACATTGTTAAAGATTTAAAAATATACAGCAGAAGCCTTTGGAAGAGAACAAGATGAAGATTCTGGATGTACAGCTGGGGGGGAATGTCAATGGGGAGGAAAGGGAAGTAGAAGCATCCATATCTAACATCTCACCACATCACCAGCAGCTGCCCATTACTGAATGGAAAGGAGCTGTGTTGCTGAATCACAACAGTTGAACTGTGTTGAAGATAACGGCCGGAATCCTGCTGGCAATTTTTACATCTTCAGAAGTGATTTACATACACAGGAATTAGAACTGTGCAGTTGCATAATGTTCATATCCAGTAGAGGGCTGCTGTTAGCAGAGTCAGGAAAGCTGTCAATGTGCATTGGTGTCCGATGCACAATAGAACTGCTCCATGATGGGATGATGTGCATTCGTCCTGATGTTCATTAGGCATCAATGCACATTGGTCACTCTTGCTGGTGTCCCATTACACATCTTCACAATTCAGTAATGGGGTTTCTTAGTGTCCTGTTACATAGCTAAAGTTAACACAACGTAAGAGGACATGTAGGACGATTCCTGCAAATGATTTTTTAAGGCCAGCTTTCAGGAAAAAATGCGGAAGGGGGGGGACTTGATAATGAGATTTAAAAATCTACAAGTAGCAGAACTTTATTTGGACCTGCAGGGCAAAAGGCATTAAGCATAGCGTCGAAACCCATCATCGGAGTAGCACAGTTACTGTCTCTAGAGGAGCTCCATTTTTCAAACTATTGGATAACAAAGCTCTGGTTTCAGTCATTTAAATGAGCTCTCCCATGTCTTTGGCTCAGCTGTTGGGATATTATCATATATTAATTCTCAAGCATCAGGAATAACTTTATGTTAAAGTAAGTTGGACCGCCAGCATGGTGTACTGAAGAATCCATGTCTAGGTGTGAGGAATCAAAGGGCTGTCTCAGAGCTGGCAAAGATTCCTCCACAATGTAGGAGTTCAGACATTGCCCCAGCACTTGAACTGTGTTTGAGGCTCACCTTTTCAACTGAAGTTGGGTAACAACAGCTGAGGCAGATCCAACTAGGGCTGCTCTAACTTGCTCCTGTGCTGGGACATTCCTCAAATGCTCTAGTGCTAATCTTATCTGTGTCTGCTGCTGCTGACATATGAAACTGGAGAGACAGGTAGGAGTGTAACCTTAACTATAAGGTATAATACACAAAGGCCACCAGCTCCTTCAGAATGTTGCATATTCCTAATATCTATGCCATCTAAATCCCAGGTATACTTATATTTGCATTATAAGAATGATGCCACTAATAAGAACATACGAAGACCTGTGATGGATCAAACCAAAGTTCAGTCTAAGTCAATGTTCTTTTCATACAGTAGCCATCTGGTTGTCTATGGAAATCCACCAAGCAGTCATAGCACAACTGAAATGTCTCGCTCATGGAGTCCTTAATTCATAAATATGTTGTCTTGAACTTCCAGTCTTTAAAATGAATTATGGCTTCTAGTATTTTTAAGAGACAGGAGAAAGCCAGTGCTCAAAGAAGGTATGTGAGCAGCTAAGCAAAACTCCTCCTATACACTTGCAATATTATCTGAAGAGCAAATGTGCCCATAGAAGAAAAGCCCTTTCCGTTTTTAAGTTTCCTACTTCCTAAGCTTCCAATTTTTATTATTTATGCTTTGGAAAGTGCAGGTCTGATGTTGTTGTTTCCTATTTGAAAAGTCTCATCACACATCTACAGTCAGCACAAGATGAAGTAATAGCTTTCAATGCTGTTTCTATTATAAGAATTTCGACATCAGCCCAAATTACCTGTCATCAGCTGTTCGAGTCTTTTTCCCATTACTGACAAAACAAATGAACAGCTGTTTGCTTCATGAAACGGATGCATTAAGAGAGAGGGAGGGAGAGAGGGAGGGCGGCTAATAATGAAGAGGAAGGCAGGATGCCGCAACCAAAATAAGAAAGCTGGGAATTAGAAAGTAGGGCTTAAGGACAGGACAAAAATACTCTTTAGGAACTGCTCCAAGCTTTTCATTGACTTTCAGTAAGGAAGTAATTCTGTCCTGTGCCTTTAAGTAGGGCATTATGCTTTGCACCACTTGCATGAGAAACTGAAGAGCTAAAGATCCAACCCTTTGTGGCTCTACCCTTTTATTTGACCTGATGCAGGAGGATATGATCTATGGCAGAAGGGCATCATGATAGGAATTTCTCCGTCTCTCTTTTTCTCTCTTTAATTGTTATTTCTGTTTGAGAAAAAGTCAAAAGAGGCCTCTAATCAACCACAATGTGAAACATATGAAACAGATGAAGTCAAAGGGGGTGAGGGAGCTGAAGGACCTGAAGGCATTACTTATCACTACTTTGAACATTTCTGAATAAAAGAATATTAACTTTTCCATGAGGGAAATGTAATAGTCTTGGATATATACTGATTTGCAACTGCAATTTGCCCTTCAGTCTCTTCCTTTCTTTTAATCTGTCCACTTTATAAGCCTTATTTTATCCCCTCCACCACACAAACACACCCACAGCTACCCATACACACACCATTCTTCCCTTTCAAGATAACCCCAGTACACCAAGCTTCTATGTTAGCACACACCTCTTCCTTTTTCAAAGCCTGCTCTGTATTTCCAACAGCTAGGAAAAGAAACTAGTCTGGGCAAGGTCCATTTTAAAAAAAAGGTCCTTTTGAGCTGCCATTAAAAACAACAACAACAACAACTCAAAAGTATGTTATAGATCCAATGGCACCAGGGAGAGCAGAAATTGTACAGACGAAGATGAAAGTGAGCTTCTGGTTATTTCCCACCATCATAGTTCTTCTAAGAAAGAAAAAGTGAGAGAGAGAAAGAAAGAAAGGTGGGTAAGAAAATATAATACGTGTGTGTGTGTATGTGTTAGATCCCAAAAATGTACTGTACTCACATCTGAATTTAGCTGGGCAGTTATGTATAGGAAAGGAGAAGATGATACACTGAATAATGTGTGCATCCATTACCCCTTCTACAAAAAAGAAACTCTACTGTAGATCAAGGTATGTCCTGATCTACTTTTTTTTCTCTGTGGTTTGGTGCAGTTAGTAACTTTCCTCCCTTTCCAATTTTGCTATGTCTTCATTATGCTGTCTGTAATACCTGGTTTCTCTCTTACCTCAACAACATCATACTTGCCCCAATACAACATGTTGCTGACATGTGGATCCCTTTAGATATATTCAACAGCTTGTAGGAAATGTTTCTTCCTCTTCCATGACTTGGGACAACTTTCAGTTAGGGGTATGCATGCCTCCCCCCCCCCCCCCATTCAGTTCGGACACTGCTTTGGCAATTCAGATCCTGATGTAATTAACACAAATGAATCAACACATCTAGAAATGGTTTCTACTTGTCTAGACTTTTTTTAAAAAAAACTCTTATGCTCTTCGAGAATTACTTTCCACTACTGAATTTACCATAAATGTTATAGGAAGCTTCCTTATACTTAGACAATTGGTCCACCTAATTCAATATTATCCACACTGACTAACAGGAGCTCTTCAAGGTTTCAGAAAGGAATCTTCCCTGTTCAAGCTGGTGATGCCAAGATGTCTAAAAACTTACAGAAGGGCCCCAGGCTGAGTCAAACCTGATGAAAATGTTAGATGTTTCTGGATTAACAAAGCATGCTCCAATAGCTATGTACATTTTACATACACAAGAGATTGTGTGATGACTGGCATGGGATTGATTGATTTCCCCAAAGTGTAATAATCTACATTTTTTTTCATTTTCTCTAATACAGCATTTTGATGATGAATACTGAAAGAAATAGAGCCAACAAACTTACGTACATCTAATTTGCACTGCAAAAATAATGCCATTTGACACTGCTTTAATTTAACCATGGTTCAGTTCTAAGGAATTCTGGTATTTATAGTTTGTTGTGGCACCGGAAATTTCTGAGAGAGAAGGCTAAATATATATATATAATATATATAAACCTACAAATACTAGAATTCCATAGCGTTGTCATGGCACATAAAGCAGTGTTAAACCATACTGAGCTTTACTGCACAAGAAAACAAAGTGGCAACAGAACTGGAAAGTAGCACTTTTCTCCATGCCTTATTCAACGATGTTTTAGCGCTTCAGTTCTCTTCCCATGGGAGACAACTGTAAAAGCATGTTTTTTGTTGTACAGACTTTTTCACCTAAAAAAGATGTGCTTTTACAATTGTCTCCCATGGAAAGAGAACTGAAGTGCTACGACAACATGCAGTAAGGCACAGAGAAAGGTGCTACTCTGTGCTTCCATTTCTTTTCTTGTGCAATAAGGCTAATAATTTCACACACACACACACACACACACACACACACACACACACACACATATATAATAAAGCCATAATCAAATCTACCATATCATTACCTACCAAGGTCTAAACAAATTATCACCAGTTACAACACACTACTAAACAAGGTACCATCTATCAGAACATACAGAAAAGAAAAACACAAAAACAAACAAACTTATTACTAAGGTTTAGTATTTCTGAAGTGCAGATTAGACCCCATTTCCCTCCCTCCCTCCCTCCCTCCCTCCCTCCCTCCCTCCCTCCATCCGTCTTTCTTTCTTTCTTTCTTTCTTTTTGTGTGGACTGTAATAAAACTTAGCCTATTTAGCTATATGTAAAGTATTTTTAGCTCACTTCTTAGTCAAAAAGGCTCCCTGAGCCTTTTATAATATATAATCAGTAGAAAAGAAAAACAGCCTAGTATACAATCATCTAAACTGCCACAAGATAAAAGGAAGATGGCATGGGAAGAATAAAAGTAAAGCATCTTGCTGGAGGGTGGTGGATTGACCCTGCTTCTCGACACATCTCCCTTTGTTGCAGCCTTCTAACACGACTGTGGGCTGAACGAAGAGCCCGAAGGAGTTGGCCTGTCAGCACAGCTGCTGAAAACTAGCCCACTTAGGAGCCATAAGGCAGTATTAATATGTACAAGGTAGAGATGGAAAGAATGTACTGTATGTTGCTATTTATTTCCTTGCAGAGGAAAAAAAAGTTTTTTGGCACTTGAGAAGCACCCAGCAGGAATAATAAGGCTGCATAGTAATTTTTGTGCTGTTTTCTGTTGGTATTTTGGACATCTCAAGTTGTTCCAGGGAATTATTCTGCACAGCAAGGGTCATTGTTTTCTGCACATGCACACATGCACAAAAATCTGTTTCCTGTGCTGAAAGCACAGAACGTGTGGATTTTGTGCTGAAAAACCATGAGGATTTCTAATTCCCCCAAAGTGCAAAAATACTTGGTGTGAATTGGGAACAAATTATTCATTTTCTCTCACAGCAGGGAGAAAACCATCAAAATTATTCATTATATATGAAGATGAAAATGGTGAAGATGTGCACCTCTCATTCATGACTTGGGCTCTGTTCTCACTGCAGAAATAATCCAGGTTGACACCGCTCTAACTGCCATGGCTCAGTGCTATACAATTCTGGGATTTATAGTTTTGTGAGACATTTGGCCTTCTCTCTCAGAGAGCTCTGGTCCTACAACAAACTCCAGTCCCCAGAATTCCATAGCATTGAGCCATGGCAGTTAAAGCAGTGTCAACCTGGATGATTTCTACAGTGCAGATGCAGGCTTGGAGAGGTATGGAAACTCTAACAGAAACAAAAATGGAGAAAGAACACCAAAAGAGAGAGAGAGAGAGAGTGCAATCCAAGTAGGAATGAGAATATTGGGAATCATCCGAGAAAACTAAGAGTTAGAGGGTTAAGAATATAATGTTTGATTTCTTTTCAGCTGATAAATATGGGAAGGAGAGGGGGACACACATTGTGGTGATATCTGTATTAGGACAACCAAAGGTACAAGCTTTCAAAGCTCACAGGTTTCTTCATCTGGCATAGATGATGAAGTTGTTTTAGGAGAAATGTGATTTTGGGGAGAAATATGATGATGGAGGGTCACAGAGCTGGATCTTCCTTGAGATGTTAAAGCTTTCTCAAGCTATTATTTATGATAACAGGGCAGAGATGTTTGTTTCAGGCAATGGCCACATCCCTTGTTGTCCATTAGGCATTAGCACACAAAAGCAAGGCAAGGCAACAAATCATTTGCTCCATTCTTAGAAATAAAGGCAATTCCTTTGAGATTTAACATGTGTGTGGCTACACACACCCTTTGTAGGCAAAATACAATGAGTCCTTTGAGATGCCTCCATACTAACAGATTTGCTGTGAAAGGGGAAATATGTCAATGATAAGCCAATTTAAGGTGTTAGTCCTATTGGGAGGAGAGGGTACACTTCGACACTTTGTTGCTGGTCCAGTTGTTTTATCCAAAATTAAAGCTGAATAGAGACTGCTTCAATATTAGATCAGCCATGTAACTCTGATAGTATGACCATGCTCAAGTCTTAGAAGGCAGCAGCACACAGCAGATGGTTTGGGTCAGACCTATGTGAAAAGATAACAAGTTTGAAAATGCAACTTTCATTTTCAAACATCATTACACAGACTTTCCACTGGTAATCAGTAGAGAAGGGACTGTAAAACCCTTTCAACAAAATAGAAAAGGAGCTATTATCTGTATTATTCCTGCTGTTGGGAAGTTATACTATCTGCAAGATCCGTACTAATAACAAATATGTGGATTTATGGCAAATACCCAGGAAAGAAATAAATTGCACAACCCATGAGTAATTTACATCCCAGTATCACATCCAATTAAATATTTAAACATTTGAAATAGATAAGCACTGTTTGGTACCAAAAATCATTCTAACCACTGTTTATTGAAAACCTAATAACATTTAATAAGAGCAGTGGTAACTAACAATACTTATTCCACAGTTCCTCTTGGTATTATGTGCCTTCATCTGAATACTTCAAAGACTAATAAGGGAATCCTATACAAGTCTACTCAGTTGGATGTCCCATACAATTCAGTGGAACTTACTCCCACATAACCGTATATGGAGTGGTCATCTCTTTGTAACTCTTTCAGGCAATTCTTTGCAATACCATAGTCTTCTGTCCTTTGATTAAAGACCTGTTATGTGCTAGAAATGTATTTTGCTAATTAATGTGACATTTTGTTACATAATAATGATTATACCAGATAATGGTGGAGGAAAATAAACTCTTAAAGCTGAGATAGTGGATGCCTGTGGTGAAATTCTGAAAGCACTGAAGTCAGTGACAGAACTCCTATTACCTTAATGGAGTTCAGAACATAGCTTTGCATTTTAGATTTTAAATTAAAGTGACTCAGCTGAAATAGGGCTGAGCTGGAAGAGGGAGACATATTCAGGAACAAAAAGAACAAGAGGGGAAAAAATCATGGTCACAAATAGAATTTGTTCCCAATGTGTTTCTTGATGAAAGGAAATTAAAATGGTTCATGATAATATGCTTCGGACAAGCTTTCTTCTTCAGCTAACCTAGCAGACCCAATGTTCACAATTTTTGCCAGAAGTGAAAATCATCTCCACCAATTTCTTTCTTTCTTTCTTTCTTTCTTTCTTTCTTTCTTTCTTTCTTAGTGATATAGAGCCTATCGCCTTGCTATTTCAAGAGGGAATGCTCTCATTTTGAATGGCGTCATTTGTCTGTAATGAAATATGTTCCTAGCCAAACCTGATTGGCAGTGGAGTACTGTGTTGTCAAGCTATTCTGTTTGCTAAGTGATTTCTGATCTGATAGAACCACCCAGAACTTGGAGAAGTCATTTTCTGGATTAAAGTTTGAGGGAATCCGGGGATAGTAATCCAAACAGTGACTTTTTATTCCAAGCTCTGGAACCATCCATGTGATTAATCCAGGAAATATTAACCTCACTTTGAATAGCAAATATCAAAAAATTCAGAAAGACTACATCGCAGAATTTAAATAAAAAATGGTAGCCTGTGAGATGGTATGGGGTAAATAAGCAGATATTGCAAATGCAAAACAGAGCAAGGCAGAAAGCACTGGCGTAAAGAAGCAAATATAAAGAAGAAAAGGAATAGAAGCAAATGTCAATGGTTTGGGGATTCTCACTGAAATACCCCATTTTTTATATCCTGGGTTTTCAGAATCAAAGCACACTTTGTCTCAGAAATGGGCACATTATTGTTGTTGTTGTTGTTTACAATTTTATTGAATTAAAAATACAAAATTATCTGGTTAAATACCACCTGAACTGCATCTTAAAGACATTTTCTCTTAACTTGACTAAGGGTATATTTAAGTCTTATACTGTATTCCAGGACTTTCCCCACTGTTTTTACAAAATACTGTGTTTCACGTCTTGTGACCACTTTACCATTTGTCCTTTGATAATCTCCTCCTCCATTTCTATTTCTAGAAGACTATAAAACAAAGCAATTTTGTGTGGATTATGTGAACTTAATATCTCTTCAAACTTATTATCTCCAGCTTTAACTCCTATCAGTTTGTCATCCACTAAAAATCTCCTCTTGACATGTCAGTAACCATCCACATGAAAAACCTTTGTCTGTAAGTTGTTCCTAGCTGCTGATCTCCTGGAGTCTTTTATTGTCAGATCTGCATAGTTCACCCATTTGTCTTGAGCAATTACTTCTCTGTTATGGAAGGCTTCATGAATAGAAACCTATTTTGGTAAACCTGGGCACAGTCTGGCTTTATATTTTTGCCACATCCTCATTAAAGACTTTATAAGAAAATGGTTCAGAAATTATCTATGCACCTTCTGCTTTCCATAAAACATGTAGCCATGCCAGCCAAATCTAAGGTCACTTCCTTCTAAGCACAGTATCCTTTTGACTTTTAACTTAAACCATTCTATAAGCCAATCTAAACAGCAGGCTGAAGGCTTGTCTTAGCTAGGCCTCCTCTTGACACCGGGTCCTGCATGATCTTTAATCTGACCCTAGGTCTTTTCCTACTCCAAATAAATCTGGAGAGCTCCCTGTGCCATAACTTAAAAGGTTTATCACTTGTCGTAATTGGTATGTTCTGAAACAAGAACATGAACTTAGGCATTTTTCATTTTTACCACAGCAATTTTACCTAGCCAGGGTTGTTTCAATTTTTTTCCAGACCTTTAACCCCTTTTCTATGTCCTTCCAGATCTTCTCATAATTATTCTTAAACAAATCCACACTTTTCATTGTTAAAACTATACCTAAATATTTAATCTTCTTACAGATTTGGAAGCCTAATAGCTACATTTTTTCCATTTCAGATAAATTCATGGCTAGAACTAAGGTTTTATTTTTATTTACCTTCAAACCTGAGACCTCACAAAACTGATTCTTCTCACTCTTGTTACCCATGCTGGTTTATATAAATTTTGGAATCAATGATAACCCTTGGATGACCCCTGGCCAGACTCCTAGCCTGTCCGCCATTACTGGCACGGCAACAGGACATGTACACCTTCCCTAGGGAAACAGCCACATCAACATCTTAGAAGGTCTGGGAAGTCGCATGAAGGGATTATCTTAAGCCAGGAAGAGTAAAATGTTTGCCTTCCCTGGAGCTATCACCCCCTCCTCGAGTCTGTTGTCCGAACAACTTAAGTCCTAGATATTATCAGATCCAGACATCCAGGTGAAAGAAAGCAATTAAACGCCTTTGTTCCAATCACCAAAACTCTCTGCCCTCAGGCGAGATTTTGCCCTTAAAAGGTCCCAACTTTGGCTGCTCAGCGCGCCATTTGCAAGGTCTACTTACTCCACGTCAGTCAGACCTCTGTTCTGGTAGCCGGCATTTCTGCTCAAACCCAGGTTGCGGAGTAGACTTGTCTCACTGTCCAACATCCCATTCACTTCCCGGAGGAAGACTACATCTTGGTGAGTATACCATTAGCAAAGCCTAAACATCTTTTCCACATTTCCAACCTACCTTCCTGAGCCTTGAATGTGTGTGTGTGTGTGTGTGTGCATTGCGTGTGTTCCCCCTTTTTCAATAAAGTAGACATTTAGTTATTGCAATCTGTCGCAGCTTCAGTTATTGGGAGGCCCTGGTCTTCTCCGTATACACATCGGGAGGGCGATCTCTGTGGGCTCTTGTAGCCAGCCCCTCTTGCAATATTTGAGCTAATAACAACATAATAAAATTCCCCTAACGGACCTTTGGCTACACTCTCACCTGTCACTTCCACTGTGTGAAACTCATTTTCCTAAGATCCTTTATGTTTTAACATGGGAATGGAAGATGCCTCATTCAGGCTCTCTTTTACAATCTAGTAAGCAGTTATTTCTATGCAGTAACTTGCATGTAAGATCGAAACAAGTAATTAGCCACCATTCTAATCCAAGTATGTTTATAAGGCATAAATTATTTTCCCAATCTAAGTTCAATTCAAAAATTCAGTTCAGAATCAATTGTTTGTTCACCCTTACTGGCTCTCTTGTCTCTTAAGCCATTATGAATTGACTATGTCCATTAAAGGAATATGCCTCAAACTGTAGACCAAACTAAGCCAAACTGATCCATAAGAATGGCACTTTCCAACTTAATTGGATGTTCCACTAAACAATAAACAAAAAGGAAGATTCAGCAAATAACAAGGTTGTTTAAAAGTTGGTGGCATTCCTAGTTTCCCTGCAAAGAGAGGAGACATGGAAGTAGTCGTGGAACCTTTCAACACTGTTCAAATTGTTCTTTTCTTCTTATTTCTTCTTATTTTCTAACATTAACAGAGCTCTCCTTCAAAATCCCTCTAAGCCTCCCTTCCTAGGGGAAAAATTCTGGCTATCCTGAGAGTCTCCAGACAGCTAATACCACTTTGTGTTAGCCGCTTCTGGAGATGACTCTCTCAGAAGCATCTAAATGGGCCACCATTACCAACCAATTTCTTTCTTCTATATTTTTAGAAATGGGCACATTTGAGAGATTTGTCATACATTTCAGAGAAATAGGAGGAGGGAGGAACAAAAAATCAAGTGGGCATTTTTAAAAAAAAATGACCAAAAAGAAAAGAAAATGTGGCAAACAGCGTATGATGGGGTGGGTAGGGGTTGTTTCAAGGGAGAGGCAATTCTCACTTTGAGGGAAGGTAGGCAGAAGATGGTCAAATTTGGATATCTGGAGAAATTTGGAGGCATATTAAAAATAAACAGCCATGACAGAGCAAACATGGTTTCAAAGCCATACACTGATGACATCTCCATTGGAAAAATCAGTAAAAAGTTTCCAGAATGGTTCAGCTATGAACAATTATGTGGACTATACAAATCCAAACAAAAGAAAGAACGAAGAAAGCCTTGCACTGAATGTGAACAAAAGATGGGATGGGAATGGAGGAGGGATTTGGTGAAAGGTCATAAAACTGAGAACTTTTCCCATCGCTAAAGAAGGGTCAGGTGTCACCTTAAAGCCTAACAGATTTTACTGCAAAATCAGCTTCTGTGGACTAGAGACTACTTTCTGTGCAAAAAAAAAATCATGTCCCAATAAATCTGTGAGTCAATAAGGTGCGACAAGGCTTTTTTTGTGTGTCTTTGTTGCAAGAGACTAACACAGCTTCCCCTTTGGAATGGAATGATCAAGAAATGTACACAAAAGGCACCCACCTCTAATTATAAAGACAGTAAGGGAGCTGGTTGACATAGTGCTAATGCAATGAGCAAGCTTATCACAAATGGCAGGAAGACAGAGCAGGGATGAGTATTACAGGTAGGTTGTTGTGACAGTTTGTATGAGACACCAAGCTATATGCCAGGCATTACAAAGCAATCGCTGTAAATGACACAGAGGAAGAGCCTCCATGGTTCTGCAAATCTCTTTCAGGAGCGCTCACACATGCAAAGTCACATTGAAAAAGACATCTGGCCCCAGTAATAAAGCTAGGCTGCTTGCTAAAGTCACTTAAGGTCTTGGACAAAGTAGGGTACAGTTTATTAAACACATTTCAGATCTGTCAACAAGCCGAAGACAGGAGCTAAATAAAGTGAAAGAAGCAGTGCATGAACTGAACAGTGTTTCCTATTACAAAGCTAGGATTCTTTTCCATACCTAGGAACAGAATATTGTTATTATAGGCCTGATGCTTAACTATACAAAATCGGCAAACATCCTCGGAAGTGGGCCTTAAGAAAGATGGTACATGCCATAAGTGGGGAAAATGGGAACTATGCTACTGGTAACGTGCAGATGAGCTCAACAGCCATCCTCATATTTCTTATGACAAGAGGAGGCCATTATATACCAGCAGGACTTAAACTTTTTGAAGCCAAGTCAGTTGCACAACTGCTTTATGAATCTCAACTAGGATTCCTCCCCAACTCTGCACCATTAGAACATGTGCAATTCAAATGTCTAAGATCAGCATTCCAAGCTCCAAAATGTGTTTCTAATGCAACTCTGAGACTGAAGTCAGGCTTTATGAAAATGGAGGCTAGAGTGTGCATGACCATACTCAGCTACTGGCTCAAACTATCCTTCTTTCCCACTCAAAGTACCAAAACACTGGAGAGCCTTTACTTTGGTACAGTGCCATTTCCTTGAACACTGATACAAGAAGATCCCCTTCTCAGAATGATTATGCTCCTGTGACTCTGGTCAAATAGAGATAACAGAGCATGTATTACTCCAGTGCTCATACTACAGGGAAATTCACCTCAGCCTTATTTCACCTCTGTTGTATAGACATCAAGGACACACCAGTCAATTTTATACTTCTTTGTTGTTTTCGGGCACTAACCTCTGATATAACATATAAAGTTGCCAAGTTCTGTGCAGCTGCAGTTGAAATCTGTCAGGCAAGGACTTCCATAGTAGGTTAGTATCAGTTTTGTCTTACTACACTGTACTACATTGAATTTTAAAAGGATATTTTAAATACTATTTTTAAATACTATTTTTAACTTGCTTTTACCTTCTTTTACTCTGCATCCCCCTTTTTTACCTGTGCTGGTCTATGACTGTTATAAAGATGAATAAAAGAACTTGCTGGTCTATTGTAGATTGCTCAGAAATCAATCTTAGGTTGTTCAGAGACCAGTGATCACATATAAAATGGCTAAGAGTGGATCTGTTAACAGGACATCAAAAATGGTTCTGCACTATACTGCTCTGGATGGTAGAATGATAAAAGCTGTTTGACAGTGGAACACACTGCCTTGGGAGTTTATCACACTAGGGAGATCCTGAAGAAATGCAGGATTTAAAAGAGATTTAAAGCAAAAAAAAAAAAAAAAGCACATGTGGGAAGTTTATCAGATGACGTCGCAGTTAAAGTGAAATAACGCAAAGTGAAACTGAATGCAAAGCAGAGAAAACTGGCAGTTTTTTACTTTCGGGAAGTTCCCGAAAGTAAAAAACTGCCGGTTTTCTCTGCTTTACATTCAGTTTAATTTTGCGTTGTTTCACTATGGTCATTATGTGTGATAAACTTTTTTTTAAAAAAAAATTCAAATCTAGTTTAAATCCTGTTTTTCAGTGGGATCTCCCTAGTGTGATAAACTTCTTGGAGAGTAGTGGAGTCTCCTTCTTTGGAGGCTTTTAAGCAGACGCTGGATGGAGCCCTGTCAAGAGTGCTTTCATTGTGTATTCCTGCATAGCAGAAAAGGGCTGGACTGGATGGCCCTGATAGTCTCTTACAACTGTATGATTCTATAATATACAAATTTTAACTGCCATAATGGAGTCTAATAGAATCCTAGAATGTGTAGTTTTGTGGAAATACTTAGAGCCAAAGACCTCTAATGTTGTAGCTGAGGGAGGAATGTCCCAGAGCTCTGTAGTTAAATAAATCTAAGAACTTTGTCAAACTACAAATCCCAGCACAGCCATGACACTACTATCACACTACTGTAAGTTGGTAGAATAGTGCAGCACAGTATGATGGTTCTGAAAAATATGTCCAAAAAATGACTTCGAAGAAAGCAGTAAACGAGAGGGAGGGAAGAAAGAGAGAAATGTAGCTTTTGCATCAAGGGAGGAATGCTGTTCTAAGTATGAAGAGCCAGGAAACCGTCACACATGATGACTCCACCTCCTGGCACAGTGAGATGGAATCCACTCTGTTGATCACCATCTGGAAGAGTCCCAATGGACAGCATTTTGCAGACAAGGTGGAAGAGAAAGAAATATTTCTTTAGTACTGTCACTACCACAATATGTTTAACTCAGCTGCTGCCAGATGAGAATCAGCAAAGGACAGGCTCAAAATGGATCTCAGAGCTGCCATCAAAATAGTGCTAAAGACCCCACCTGAAGATATGTGTACCCTTTTGACAGACAGAAAACTGCAGGTAGTACACTTGCATTAGAGCAGTCTTAAAGAATTTAATTAACTTTATTGAAATATAAAACCAACTCAAGAAAGTATGTGAAGTGTAGGAAAACAATAAAACAGCATTACCATAACACAGTATTCACCTACACCGTTGAGGTTATTTTTATAGCCATTTTCTAAATCAGCAAGAGAAGTTAATCTGAATAAAATAACCATTAAATGAAGAATGAATAGGAAAGAAATAAATCCAAACAGCAGAAGAAAGTTTTCACAGATAAGATGAATGAAGATTGATCAGCCTTAGAGGATGAAGGATTGAGGCTGCAAATTTGTGCATATTTATTGTTGTAAACTGCTGTCAAGTTGAATTTGACTTATGATGTCCCTATGAGTGAAAAACTTGCATGTCACCCATCAATGGCCCAGTTCAGGTTTTGCAGACTCATGATCATGGATTCCTTGATGGAGTCTATCCATCTGTAAGGTTGTCTTCCATTTTTCCTACTGTCTTCAAACATTATCTTCTCATGATATGTCCAAAATACAGTTGCCCCTTTGAACTTGTGGGTGATCTCTTCCAGACACCACCACCACCGTGAGTTCAAAATTTTGCGCATATTCAAGCCCATAGGCTTGAATGGGGCACGTGCATGAAGGACATGCACTGCGGGTATGTGCCTCATTAAGATGAATAGCTGTCACCCCTCCACGGATTTCCAAGTCCGCGCATTTCAGGTCCGCAGACTTGGAGGGGGGGACTGTACAACAGTCTCAATTTATTTATATCAGCTTCTAGGCTCTAGGACCCATTTGTTTGTCTTTTCAGCAGTCTACAGTTTGCATAGAACTCTTCTTCAGCACCACATTTCAAGTGAGTTTATTTTCTTCCTATCAGCTTTTTCACTTTCTAGATTTCACAACAATACATAGAAACTAGAAATACTATGGTATGGACCATCCTAACTTTGGTAACCAATGATATATATTCACATTCTGTGATCTTGTGGAGTTCCTTCATAGTTGCCCTTCCAAGTCCTAGTCTTCTTCTGATTTCTTGACTATGAGTTGTCCTCTGGTGTACACCAGTAGCTTGCTGAGTGGGACCTGATCTGGGAGTTTCATTTTCTGGCACTCTCTTTGTTTCATTGTGGATTTTCTCATTATAGGGTTTTGATGAAAAAAGACATTCAAAGGGGAACTAGTATGCCTTCTTCTGCAAGCATTAGCTATGGTGCCACTGCCATTTTCTTTGAAAGTTCTTTTGCCAGTGTCACCCACCTACCCAGCTACTAGTGCTGCTGCCCAGTAGCTGTTTGGCACATTAAGGGGCAGTACATACTGCCCCAAAGAGACAGCCTGCAGCCGCTCCTTTTTGCACTGGTTTGGGGCCCGGGAAGCCTCACCAGCAGCCCTGCGGGCCCAATCCAGTATTTTTCTGGGCCACGAAACAGTAACAAAATGCCGCTTCTCCATAGCCCAAAGAGGTGTCCTTGGGGCTTCATGCTGCTGGACAACCCAGCACTAAAGAGGAGAAAGGGGTGACCCCTTTCTCCTTGGATCATTCCCTCAGCCGTGTGGTTGCCACAGGAACAATCTGCTCCCGAAAAGGAGCTCCATTTCAAAGCTCCTTGCAGCAGTACTACCAGGCCGCCATAAACTGCCTGAGGCAGCACGGAGACATCACGCACATGCCACATTGTTTGGACGCGGTGTGCGTGTGATGTCATCAACGCATGCCATGTATGGAAGGTGCCACGTAAAGATGGCGCCATCCATACATATTAGGGTTGCAGAGTGCAAACCCTAATTTTGGCACTGACATGGCACTTTCGGCCTGTGTGTATCAGGCCTTAGTCTGGCTCCTCAGCATTAGCCTGTTTGACATGGGAAACCCTACCAGCAGCACTGCTACCAAAAGCATACCCTCTTCCCCCATACTAACACACAATCCCACTACCATAGAATGGTATATTAAATCCCAATGAATTTAGTGGTACTTACTTCTGAGTAAACATGCTTTGGGTTGCAATGCCATCTACTAACTCAGACCAAGCTTCATAAATAAAGTATTACAAGCTTGGAAAAATTCATCTTTGGACCAACTTCCAGGGTAGGTAGCAGCAAAAACAACAGAATTGTGTGGCACCTAAAAGACTAACACATTTTAGTTGGCATAAGATTTCATGGACTGTAGCCCACTTCAGCAGATGCATCTGATGGATTGGGCTACAGTCCACAAAAGCTTATGCCAAATAAAACTTGCTAGACTTTAAGGTGTCATTGAACTGCTTGATGTTGTTTTTGAACTACAACACCAAATGCTGGCTGAGGAATTCTAGGAGCTCCAGTCCAAATAAGGTATCATTTTCAAGTTCTCAGAGTAACTGATATATTGATCCCAATTCATTCTTCCAGTCAAATTTTTATTTAGCCCAAACAGCACCATATGAATGTAAGAGAGGGGTACCAGCAACCCAGCAGGCTTAAGACAAAAGAACAGATTCTACAGTTTACAGAAATTTTTTTTAATGGTGTGTGTGTGGGGGGGGGAAAAGTAAACAAAAGCAGGGGGGGGGGGGGCTCAAACAAAAAACTCCTGGGGGAGTGGAGATACTGCCCCAACAAACAATATTATTCCCTTTTAATTTTTTCTTTTGTCTCCAAAGCTCTAGCACTACAGAGAGTGAGACACTGGCAATCGTCCACACCTGGAACTCTTCTATTTGCTGCGCTGTTCACATTCCCTTGGTTAGTTTGCCTGATTCTTTTCTTTTGACGCCTAAACCAAATGCTCACCTGAAATCTTGAATTATTGCAGTACTAGAAATCTTTGGGGCAGAATACCCTCATTCTCCACCCACTTACCTACTCCCTTGCTGAAAGTTCTTTCGATACAGGACACAGTGTACCAAGTAAAGACAGTGATGTGAGGGGAAAGAATGTCCCCTTGGGCACTTCTAAACTGGACTTAGGTATTAGATTTATGCGCGCGCACACACACACACACACACACACACACATATATATATATATATCTGCAAAATAACATCCAAACACAAAACAGAATAACAGCCCGGAACACTTGAACAGACAAAATGATTTACAACTATTTGACCTTTTGCAAGTGTGTGCCGAAATTATAGGAGAAGGGAGAAAAAGAGTGCAGCGCTATCTGTTGACATGATTTCATTCGGAGCCCTTGACCTTTTGGAACAACAGTCAAAGAAGTGAAAATGTAACTTTGAAGGGGAGTGATTCATGCAAATCATGACTTTAAAAAGCAAGGAGTTGACTTGATGGCGGTGTATTTCTTTTCTTTTTAACCCATCTATAAGGCAGAGAATGGGAGGAAAGTATTTGATAATCCAATTATGTAAATCATTATAAAAATAATACAGATTTTTTTGTGCATGGTTAATGGAATTTTAAGTCTTATTGACAATGAAAACCAATTATCTGTCCAAAACTTTTTCTTCCTCCCTTCTAGCTGTCCCTCTGGTTTCATTACTGCATTAACAAAATTGAATGAATGCTTATTTTCCAGTAGCCAAATGAATGTTAACAGCAGCAATAGTTAAGAGAACAGAAATAATTTTCCATAGTGTTGAGATTTTTGGATTTTTAATAATACTGATTTGCTATTATTTCTATGAGTGCCAGTATGGTGTAGTGGTTTTAGTGTTTGACTATGATTCTGAAGACCAGGGTTTAATTCATGGATCAACCAGGAATCCCACTGGGTAACTTTGGGAAAGTCACATGCTCTCAGCCTCAGGAGAAGGCAATGGCAGACCTCCTCTGAACAAATTTTACCAAGAAAACTCCATAATAGGTTTGCCTTAGGATTGCCATAAATTGGAAGTGACTTAATAATAATAATAATAATAATAATAATAATAATAATAATAATAATAATAATTTTATTTCTATACCGCTATTCCAAAGATCACAGCAGTGTACAACAAGTAAATAGAACAATAAGAACAACAAACCCAATACCCCAACATACACAATATCATATTACAATAAAACAATAAAGCAGTTAACAGTTAAAAATAGTTAAAACCATGCAAAACAACCCCATACAAATGGCTGAAGATGGATTCCACCAATTACATTGCCAGGGGAAAAAGAAGAATACCAACAGGCTCATGGGGGAAAAGCCTGGCGGAATAAAAAGGTCTTCAGGTTCCTCTTGAAACCATCAAGGATGGTAACTGTACGGAGCTCATGGGGGAGAGAGTTCCAGAGCTGAGGGGCCGAAACTGAAAATGCCCTCCGAGATGAATTAAGTTGAGCACCTGGAACTCTTAAAAGATGTTTCCCACCCGATCTGAGAGTGCAGGGTGGATTGTATGAGGAGAGGCAGTCCTCCAAGTACCCTGGGCATAGCACACAGCAACAACAGCATTAGAATGCAAATATGTCTGCTCAGAAACAATACCCTGGCTAGCATCCTGATAGGGGTTAATGCCCTTACACCTGCATATGTACTTTAAAAAAAAAGCCAGCCAAAGTCTGTCCTCCATGGATTCCCAATGGGGCTGCTGCTGTACCACCACCGCAACAACAACCCTCTGGCCATTCCCTCCCTGGGGAGAGAAAGGGAGATTATAGCAGCATTTGGCTATGTCCTGTTAACCAGACATGAAATGACTACACCATCCACTGAGGGCTCTAGAGAACCCAAGCAGACCTCAGCAGATAAGCCTCAGCATTTAGCTGTCCCCTTCCACAAGATATGGAATGGTTATGGTTTTAACCCACCTATAAGACAATCTCTCTCTCTTTTTCTCTCTCTCTCTGTGAGAATGATCAGCTACTGTATAGCATAGTTCCGCATGGATGTTTACCCTACTGTGTTTGTTGGGTTTACTCCACTGTAAATAGGAAACTCTAACTTTTCTATAGAAGTGTTAAAATTCTTCATATATAATGTTAGCTTAATGTTATTTTAAAAACGTGGGGCCTCATCTCCTCTACAAAGTTATATCAGTTTTTAACAATTTGAGTAATGTGGCTTCTTTCAAGGAATCTGGGAGTTGTTGTTTGATAAGGTGGCATGTGTTTTTCTCTCTGGAAGTCTCATATGTACTTGTTCAGAATTTAGTCCCACTCTGTTCATGAGGCATACTCTCAGGTAGGAGGGTAATGGATTGCAGTGTTCATGTTATTAGAACCGATATGTCTGAAGAGGAAGCAAGGGCCCATCTGTCTTAGAGTAAGCATTTGTAGGATCTGAAAACAGACCATGAAGATAAACCAAAGGTCTGGAAAATGTGGCCTACAGGCCAAATGAGCTCCCAGGTCAATTTTGAGACTCCTCAGGCCCCAGCACTCCAATTTCAATTTTAAACATTTTTCACCAAAAATGCATCCCCAGACCGTTATCAGTCGAGTAAACTGATATTCAGGTTTTTTTAAAGCTTGTCTTGAGAAAAAACATGGGGAATGGATGGGGGGGAGGTAAAATAATCTGAAATTTTCTATATACCTTATAAGGGACTGGAAAAGCACTTTGGTGCAATTAACTCCCCCCAGTACATTTTTCCTCCACTTAAAGTGGTGTCAAACTGTATTATTTCTACAGTTTAGATGCACTAAGATGATTACCCTTAAACTATTTCATGTCAGTTGTACCATATATTTTAGGCAGTTTTCGCCACAAAATATTGTGGCATATTACCAGACTCTTCCAAGCCTAAGTAACACCAACCTTTGAAAAGAAGGACTTGCTTGACTTTAATAACAAATACATTTTTCACTTTAGTGACAGCAGAAATAATTTTGTGCATTAATAACTGAGTTCATTACTTTTATCTACTTAGTGATGACAGAAACATTTTGTTCCAGAGAGCATGGAGATGAAATACCCATATTGGGTCATCTCAGCCATTCCTTCAGCATCACAATGCATTCCCTATAGGCATTGGGTCAATTCTCAGGAAACCATTTGCCTTCAAAATGTGGTAGGACAATCCAGAACTTGTTCCTTTTCATTATAGCTGCTTTGGGGAGTATAGTCAGAAAGCAAGATATAACAGACCACTTATTTCAATAAATGAAGCACACCAGACATGTTAATAACACACATTAATAATTTCCCAGGTCATACATACATTAAATATCACTCAGTATAACCCTGGCATTGCCATGCCACCACCTTGTTTGATATTGTAGAGTGAACATTATGATTTCATTGTGATCATGTGTCATTTCCTCAGAGGTGAAAGACAAAGACAGAAGCTAAACAGGAAGATCCAGTGGAAAAGAATTGCTACGTTCAGCAGTTAGAGACAAAATGTCCTCAGAAATGTGTAAATCATTATCTGCACAATCTTCCTCTCTAGAGAAATGACTAACAACTCTTGGACAATCATATTGATGATCCTCTTGAAAGAGAGTTGACAAAAATGGACAAAAATGAAGGCTTTGATGACAGCAAGGTCAAATGATAACAAACATGGAAGAGTCTGTTACCCTCTCTAGATGGTAACTGCTGAAAGGATTGGCACAAGTGCCTCCTACCCACACAGGCACACCTCCTCACCAGCTGTTACAAGCTGGCAGGCCTGGAGAGGAGGCAATAGATCTGCCTGATTGCTCCCTTCCAGCCCTACTCATAATTGCTTTGTGATCAGCTTTCTTTTGTCTCCAACACTTGCTTCCTTTCTTCCTCTGATGTCTACATCCAAAGGATTTGTGTGGGTATTTTCAATGGATGCACACATTTAAAAGGACATCAATGCCAGAGATGATTACATACACAAGAAATTAGGCAACAGAATTTTCATGGTAAAGTTGTGGATATTTTGACTTGGATACTTAGTAAGTCGAGGTCATTCTCCTCCTTGTCCCCATTTGATCCTTGCCAAAGCCCTGGAATACAGGTTGGGCTGAGAAAGTCACCCAGTCAACTAGTGAGCTTTATGGCTCAGGGGGGATCTAGACCTTGGATCTCCCAAGTCCATTGCTCCAGAAACTTCACCACAGTAGTTCTGAGTCAATGGACATTATTCAACCAGTGTCAAACACAGTTAAGTCCAATTGCTCTCCGTGGTAAAATTACTGTAATAACAGTTTTCTGTTTTGAAACCAATGGGATGTTGCAGAATTTTGAGCATGATTTTGCTTGCGTGGGAGATCAGTGCTATGGTCCTATAGCCGCTATATATTGATCGCTTCCAATCTGTTGGTCATTGTTTTGTTTTCCATATCTGTTGACATTTGTTGATTTGCATTAGAGTTGACTCTGTCAATGTGGATTGCAGCAGTTCAGTTGGAATATCTGTTCCTGGTGATTTGTTTTTTTGTTATTTGTCTTATTGTAGTTTCCACCTCGCTTTTTAGAATTTGGGGTTCATCTTCATATGGCTCTTCATTCCATGTGTCCTTCATTTTGTTGTCTCTTTTGTATTATTCTTCTGTATATTGAATCAAAGTCTTTTTATTCCTTCCTGTTCTTGAATTATGTTATTTTTATTGTCATATAGTGTCCTAGTCCTTGGCTTGAATTTTCTTTTGATTTCCCGGTTCTTGTGAAATAGATCTCTTGTTCTCCCCTTTTTGTTGTTGTCTTCTATTTCTTTTCATTTGCCATTGTAGTAATTATCTTTCTGTACAAGCCATTGTACTGTTGCATTCATAATTCTTAGTTTGTTCGTATCTCTCTCTTGTTTTTCTTCTCTTCTTTTCTTTATTGCTTGTAGTGTTTTTTCTGTCATCCATGGTTTCTTGTCTTTCTTTTTATTTATTGAAAGTCTCTGTCTGCATTCCTCTTTTATGATGTCCCTGGCGTCAGATCATAGTTCCTCTGGTTCTTGGTCTATTATGCTTGGTAGTGCAAATCTGTTTCTTATGTTGTCAGTAAATCCTGTTGAGATATTATTTAGATCATATTTTGGTATAATCACTGGTTTTGTTTTCTTCTTGAGTCTTATTCTTATTTTTGATATGAGTAATTCATGATCTGTGATTACTGATTATACAACAGTATTACTGATTATACAACAGCAATACTATACTGTAATCACTTTGGGTATAAGAAGACGTTTGGATGTGAGCATACTTGCCCGCTTTGAGAATGATATTTCAAAGCTCATGTGCACAGATTGTTCTGGTATGTGTCTGTAACTTGGAGATTCTCCCCATGTCCATATCTGCTTTTTGTTTTGTTTTGGCAATATTCACCCTTTTCTGTCTTTAGCACCACATAGCTATGTGTAACTACTTGAACCACTTTTGGGTGGGAATGCATAATGGAATTGACATCCCATTTTAAGTAATGCATTAAACCTTGTGACATACTATACCATGCCTCATCTCTTTACCTATATTAGAATCCTATGTTAAATGAGTATTTGTTTTATATTTTCTCATAATTGTTGTCCTCTAGGAGATAGGATATACATTTAACCAATGAATGAATCAATACTGGAATTTTCCTCCAAGGGAGATATTTGGAATGGTATTGTGAAGGAAATATGATTGGCTTTCTGATTTGCCAAGTTATTAGGCAGAAAATATTGATTCCACTGTCTAAACTTGTTTTATATTCTTTTAGGGGGATGTCCTAAATGTCATTTTTATGCCATAAAACCTTATCGTTGCATTACGTTGCTTTTTTTAAATAAAAAAATATGCCCTGAAAAGTGAATAGTATAAACATTCTTAATACTGATAAATTCTAAACATCTTCTTGCTGATGCATATTCTGATAAACATTGCACTTGTCTTTCCTGCCCATTTGGCTTATACAAGGGTTTGTATGTACCTAGTTACCATTTATTTTTCAACAGACATTAAATCAGAAATCCAACACAAGGAGGGCTGGGGATAATTGACACCCACCACTGGCATTACAATTCCCAGCTGCAAATGGAACATGTTTCCACAGCATGCACAGCGATTCCCCCCCTTCCATAAGGCATGCCCTGCTTACTTTATACCCTCTCCATACCTAGAAGAATTTATGTCATGAGAGACTTCTTTCTATCTGCTGTTGACTATTTTCCCCATTGTATTTATAGAATAAGACATGGGATGAAATCTGGTTGCTAGAATTTTTATCAAGATGAAGACCGGTGCCTGGTACAAAATGAGCAAGACCCATGACTCTTAAACAACACAAACATGGGCATCAACATCTTCATCTAGTCTAAAAAGGTTTTTCCAAACAGGAAATAAACTTGGCAGGTACAGAACACAAAAGCAAAGCTCTGTCAGGTCTACCAACAGACAGGAGAAAATTTTATATCCCACAGTGCCATCTAGCTGGATGCGATGTAGTTGCACTGTTGGTTGTCAAGGAAAAACAACTCTGCTCTAATATGAAATGTTAAGTTCATAAATAATTTGTGACCTTGGATGAAGCTCAGCTCCTAGCTTTATTGTCTAAGTTTTTATTCACATTTGTTTTCCTCAACATAATGCAGCTTGGGGTCCCAAGGGTCATGCTGTAGCTCCAGGAAACAAACCAACATATGCTATTTTCATTATTTCTAGAATTGGAAAGCACATGAATTAATGTATTAAATGAAACCCCTCTACATTTCAGGAGGGAACTTTTATAAGAAAGGACTTCAAATAACATAAAAGCCATAATTAAAGTCTGTGACAAAATGGAGCATAGAGAGTCAGGATAATACAAATAAGACTCTGTAATATTCTATATTCTGGCATAGAGATATTACCTTTAAAATGCCAGAGAGAGGAAGAGAGAGAGAGAGAGGGAGAGAGAGGTACAGGTAGAAACAGAGAGAGAGAGAGAGTCCTAAGATGCAAAGATGTATTTAACTGTAATATTCTATATTCTGACATAGAGATATTGACTTTAAAATGCCAGAGAGAGGAAAAGAGGGGTACAGGTAGAAGCAGAGAGGGGGGGGGGAGAGAGAGGGAGGAAAGATGCAAAAATGTATTTAACTCTCCATTGGCATTATTTAAACTTTAAAGAGCTTGATGTCAGATGAATTGTGCCCTAAGAATCTTCCCAAACGAATCTTCAGCTACTATACACACACAATACAATCAATTATCCCATCCCACATGGTAAAAACAGAATGAAAATAACTGTGTTTGCTTCTGTATTCTCTGGTTTCTACTCCTAGCTTCTGTGTTCCAGGGAACCGCATTTCTAATCAACACAGTACAAGAATTAGAAGGATATTTTACCTTACACAAGGTGACTCATCTTTTGAACATTTTGGCAGGATCAAGCTTAGATAATGTTTAGGTCCATAGAAATGTTTAAGACTAGCAGATTATTTACAGATGCTCTCTTGCAACATAATATTGCTGTATGGAGTCCTTCTCTTTTTAGATTCCAGCCATTCCATCCTTGCTTCAACCTCCACACACTCACCCCAATGCTCAAACTCCATCCCAAGGATGGTCTTGGAATATTTCCCCTACTTCCTTCCAGACCTGAAGTTTTTGTTTAATAAGTATATTTTGCTTATATTTTTATCCCACTCTTCAGCCAAAGTAACTTATATACTGTATACTCATTTAATATATTAAAAAACCCACCAACAACCATGGACAGTTCTTGTGTACATATGCTTTAGCCAAGATCTTGTTCAATGGCAGCTAAACACTAAGCTCTACCAACATACATATCCAGAATGGATGTTTCAGTTGATGTGCAGTGACCATTTCAGACCATTCCATGGCTGCTTGAATAGCTGTTCTGAGTCATGGGCAAAGAACTATGCTTTCATGCCAGACTGGGCTTTAAGCCAGCCTGTTTTATTTTAGGTGAATGGGAAATTATTTACATAAAGAAATGTAGAATATTTCTTTATGCAGCATATAACCAGTACAACTGCTAGTGTAACCCAAACTTTGTTGTTTGTTGTTGTTGTTGTGTGCCTTCAAGTCATTTCCAACTTATGGCAACCCTAAGGTAAAACTATCATGCAATTTTCTTGGCAAGTTTCATCAGTGGGGATTTACCACTGCCATCCTCTGAGGCTGAGAGAGTGTGACTTGCCTGCAGTCACCCAGTGGGTTTCCATGCCCGAGTGGGGATTTGAACCATGGTCTGCAGAGTCATAGTCCAATGCTCATACATCTACACCATTTTGGCTCTCTTAACTTAGGGCCGGAACAGATGATTCAAATGTGTGTGCTGGTGTTGATTTTAGGGTTAGGGACCGCACACCAACCACACGGTCCCTACACCTAGTACGTGGCGGCGGCACAATAATGGCGGCGTCCCATGTACATGGGCGCCACCATTTTGACGTAACAGATGCATAGCATCCACACATTGCGACGCATCTGTTACGTCATGAGTGTGCCATTGGCGCACTCATGACGTAACAAAATACTCTGGAGTGACGGTGCCCGGTTTGGGGACTGCGCCATCCCTCCGGAGTAAAAACAGGTGCCTACAGACTGCCGTTTCTTGGTGATCTATACTTCCCCTTAGTTAAGTAATTCAGAGTTTGTTGTTGTTGTTATCTGCCCCCAGATCGACCTCAATCCGTGACAACTGTGGATGAGACACCTCCAAGATTCCCTATCTTCCTCTGGTTTGTTCCTGCAATCCCATGCCCATATCCACCCTGACTGAGTCAATCCATCTGGCGTGTGGTCTGCTTTTTCTTCTTCTGCCCTCTACTTTTCCTAACATCGGCGCGTTACAGACCACCCCTTTGGGGTGGCCTGTAGGCGCTCCTTTCCCCAGTGTATCAGGGCCTCAGCTGCCACAACGGCAGCCTCCGAGGCCCCGATCCGCTGCTTTCCAGGCCGTGGGGAAGCGGCAAAAAGCCGCTTCCCTGCACCCTGGAAAGGGGTGTTCTTGGGGCTTCAAGCCCCAAGGACACCCGATGGCGGCGGGGAGGAGGAGAAAGGGGCCGCTTGGCCCCTTTCTCCTCTGCGTCGCTGGGCACAGCCATGTAAAGGCTGCGCCTAGCAACACAAACTTGGAAGGAGCTCCAAAACAGAGCTCCTTCCGGGGCTGCAGAAAGGGCGCTCTAGGCGCCCTTGCGCAGTCCCACTATGTCACAACCACGCCGCCCCGTTTAGAGGCGGCGCGGTCGTGACGTTGTAATGGCGGCCCCCGTGTGGAACGGGAGCTGCCATTTTTTACGTGCTGAGCACGTACTAGGGTTGGGGCATCCGGAAGGGACACCCCTTTCTAACCCTAGTACGTGCTCAGCACATACTTTGAGGCCCATCTGTAACGGGCCACAATTGTCTTTTCCAGTGTTTCATGCCTTCTCATAATATGGCCAAAGTACATCAGTCTCGATTTCATCATCTTGGCTTCCAATGAGATCTCTGGCTTGATCTGTTCCAAGACCCCTCTGTTTGTATTTTTGGCTATCCACAGAATCCTAAGCATTCTTCTCCAGCACCATATCTCAAATTCAGAGTTACTTCCATGCAATTCCAACACAGAAAAAAATCTCAGACATCAGTTCTCAAAGCTATATTGTAGCCCTTAAAATGTGCAGCTGAAAACTGACTGATAGTCCCTCCTCTTCCATGAGCTATCTTCAGTACACCAGGCAGAAATAGGACTCCTGCCACAGTTCCCCCATGTGCTGACGATTACTCGCAAAACAGCCACATGCAAATTTTGTGCAAAATAAGTCCCAAAGTGTGAGCAGTCTTTGAAACTTGCACCGGCTTTGAAAACTTCCTTGCATCACAAAGAAAAGTCCTAATTAATAATTGCTTTCTTTAAGAACAAAATTAGGGGGGGGGGGAATTACATCAGTAGAAAGGAATTATATGTTCTTCAGATGTTTTGGCCTACAGTTCCCATTAATACCACTCTGTATGGTGTTATTTTGGATTTATGGACATTTGTAGTGCAACCAAAGCATGACCTTGCTTCCCAGGATAAGGGCTATGATGATTGGTTGTTCTAAGAAGGTCAATGGACCCAAATGGCGTTCTGATTGCTTTGGAGATTTCCCTGCTGTCTCAGCTTGCCAATCTGCTGAAGCTCTGTTCAATGTCAGGGACCGAAGAGTCACTTTTCCCTGCTGATATAGCCAGAATGGACTAGAGTTACCAGGAAATTAATGGTTATTCACAATGACTTGAGCAATGGTGGAGAAATCCTGGAATGAATTAATTGATATAAACTTAGACTATGCTGTGGTGATGACAATGACAAAGCAAATGTGCTTTCCTGTCACTGTTGCACTCATGTTGCTGGACTATTTTAAGTTGTTCAATGTTTGTTATATCAAAGACTGGTGAGAGTTGAGGGCAAGTCAGTTGCTGACCGTGACATTTGTGCTAGATGCTTTGTGGATAAAATGCTTCAGTCCACCCACTCAACTACAATTAGAAGATTGTGGGATGCCAGTGTGGCATAGTGATTATGACTCTGGAGATCAGGGTTCAGTTCCAATGAGTTATGCATTCTCATGATATGTCCGAAGTATGACAGCCTAAGTTTTGTCATCTTGGCTTCCAGGGAGATTTCTGGATTGATCTGCCTTGGTACCCATTTGTTTGTCTTTTTGACTGTTTTCAGTACAATATCTCAAATGAATTTATTTTCTTTCTGTCTTCTTTCTTAACTGTCCAGCTCTCACATCCATACATGATAATAGGGAATACAATGGCTTTTATGATTCTAACTTTTGTACTCAGTTGTATATCTTTACATTTTAGTATCTTTTTGTCAGCCTTTGGCAATGTAAAAATTAAGATCTAGTGAACTGCACAGTCATAATGTGTGTGTGGTGTGTGGGTGACAAGGCCAGGACATGTAGATAAATGTCCTTGAAGTGGCCAGACACCAAGACACCAGACACCAAGATGTGAATTTTAAACTGTAGAGTTGGTTGGAGTTAGTGAGAGTTGCCGAAAGCTAATGTGAGTACTGAGAGGAACTCTGTCTGTTTGTTCAGTTCCTTCTACTGTAAATAATATCTCCTTATCACCTGTAAATAAATATTTTCACCATGAGCAGTCTGGTCCAGATTTCTGATTTCATCTTGGTGCTTCTAGCTTAGGTTGAGATACTGGAGTCACGTTCATGTCTTGTCCGCAGTGTGACATTTTTCTAGTTCTTTCTGAGCCAGAGCAGATGGGTGCAAAAGATCTGCCCAAGTCCACTTTGGCTGCAAGAAGGTTGGGACCCCTATAGACCAAAGTGGGCTGTAGACATAGGGCCCAACATGTCCTACCAGCTCCTTTTTGCTCCAGTCCAAAGAACCAGAACATGACTTTGGTGCAGCTTTGGTCCACTTTAGAGGTATGCATTGTTTGAACACCACGCCTCCAAAGCAGCTGGAAGATGCTTCATTTGGCTCATCTGTTGCCAGGTGTAGTGAGGGTGTGCCTTTAGGAGAGAGAGCTGAGTGGGCTGATGAGGGCCAGGTGGAGGAGGAAGGAGGTGGAGTCGGAGACAGGAGGAAGGGAGGGGCCAAGGGGGATAAAGGGAGAGGGTGAGAGGCACATGAGGAGGAGGGAACGTGGCAGAAGAGGAGGTTGGGGAGCTGCAGTTGGAGAAGGGAAAGGAGAGGTAAAGTGAAGCCTGCGGAGGGATGGGACACTGGTGGTGTTACAAAGGAGGTCAGGCTGGCAGCAGAGAGGGCCTCGTGAGGAAGTTTGCCTATGGAACCCTCGAGAGGAAAGAGATTTTTCTTTCTCGGATGCTGAGGAGTGGGTGCAAGGAGGGAAAGGAGCCCTTGAGGAGGAGTGGTGGGACCCCAAAGGGGAACAGTGGCAGACAGGCCCAGAGCCCCGGGAATTGGAGAAAGCTGACTTGGAGCTGCTGGAGAAGCACTCTGGAGGACAACCCTCACCTCAGAGCCTGAGCTGGGAAGTCGCAGGGCCTGGGGACTGGCTTAGCCCGGAGGTTGCCCATGATGGCTTGTTGGAACTTGGGGGTTGTTGTTTATTGGGTGTTGGGACGTTATCATTAAAAGTTTCTGTTTCTCTGCAACTCGACTGTAAGTTTGTTGCCCACGTGCAGCCCAAAAGGGGAGGAGCAACATGTGTGTACGTTACCATGCAGCCGGTCGCCCCAGCCCTGCCCACACCAGGCATAGTCTCTCTCCCCATTCTTAATCTTCTTCTAATTTCCTACCAGCAATCCCTGTTCCTATCATGATAGGTATTAGAACTCTGTCATGCTTTTTATTTCTTCATTGTCTAGGTTGAATTTGTGTAGATTATCCATGTTCATTATTTGGATGGAGTAGTACTCCCCTTAAAAATCTGCTTTGAAATTCTGTTTCTAGAGTCAGTTTTACACCTGAATGCTCAAATATTCAGGAGTGCTTTGTTGAGTTTCATCTGGATGTGCCAATTGTATCAATTTCTAGCAATGTCAGACCTAACCATGGTTAACATATGTCTATTTACCTCTAGATTGGATTATTGTAATACACTGCACATGGGACTACTCTTGAAAAGTCATCTAGAATGAAGCAGTGAGAATACTGGTGGGTGCTTATGTAGTGGTGACCATTGCTGGGCACAATTCCATGCGTTGCTGATGTCCTTTAATGCCCTAATTTGTTTAGGACTGGGACATGTTATGGATTCCCTCCTCCCTTTCCAGCTTGTCACTTCTTAAAATCTTATGGACAGGTCCTTTGTCTTTGTCCGTACTAAGGCAGGGATACAATTAATAATAATAATAATAATAATAATAATAATAATAATAATAATAATGCATTTCCCGCCTCTCCCTGCAGATTGAAGTGGGATTACAACAGAGAATAAAATCAACAATAAAATACAAGATACAGTATTATATTATAATAATAATAATAATAATTTGTTTTATTTATATACTGCTATTCCAAAGATCATAGCGGTGAACAGCAAGTAAGCCCCCAACGGTCTGGGTACTCATTTTAGCGACCTCGGAAGGATGCAAGCCTGAGTTGAGCTTGGGCCCTTTTGCTGGTCTTGAACTCGCAACCTTGTGGTTTCGAGTGAATGGCTGCAGTACAGGCATTTACCCACTGCGCCACCAGGGCTCCATATAAAAATACAATCAATAGAACAAACAACAAAACTACTACCAATCACTAAAATGACCAAATCGTTGTCTGTTTTCCATGCTATCAAAGTCAGAAGTGGGAGTGTTCCTTGAGATCAGCTATAGAAGATCAGATGGATAGGTCCCCTGGAAGAGATCTGACTTAAGTGCCTTCTTAAAGGCTTCTAAGGTGGTAATAAGACGGATCTCTTCCATAGTTTAGGGGCTGCAGCTGTAAACACTTTATGGGAAGTTGTAATTAGTCTAGTTTTCAGAAATTCCAATAATTTCTTCCCTGATGTTCTGATGGTGCAGGGCAGATTGTGAAGGGAGAGGCGTTCCCTTAAGTAACCCAGGCCCAAACCATGTGGGCAAGAGAAAGGGTCTTCTCAGTTATCGAGCCTAAACCATGGAAGTCTATACTCTGGGAGACTAGCTAGGGGCTTAAATTGGTAAATTGTTTGATATAATTACCTTTTCTGAGTAGTGTGGTGGATGGGACTCTGAGTTCTTGTGCAAAGGGATATATATATGTGTATATATATATATATATATATATATATATATATATATAGAGAGAGAGAGAGAGAGAGAGAGAGAGAGAAATTTCTTATGTAGTTGTTATAAATTCTCTTCACACCAATTAACTCCATTTTAAAGAATTTTCTCTCTGAACACTACAACTAGATCTTTATTGTGACTGTTTCTAAATGAAGAACTTTATTGTGACTATTCCTAAATGAAGCTTGGATAGGAAATGTTCAAACCATTCCCTGCAGCAATCAGGTTTTCCTGTACTTGCTCCCTCTGCATGAGGACTGAAGAAGAGAAAGCAACCCTCCATTGGTGCCACATTGTCCCACCTTGACAATGTGGGTATACCATATTTATATGCAATCCAGAACTGTAATCTTCTTTACTTGCTCTTGTTTCTCTGCAGGAAAGGATAGATAAAGTTATAAATCATTGAATAAGCCATCCGGCCCTTAATTTATCATGCTGGCCTTATTACTGCTTTTTGAAAAATCAAATAAAATATTAAGAATATAAGACAGTTAATACTTTCTCACTTTTTTCCTAACTGTATCTTCATGCTTTAAATATTATGGGACTCAAGCAGGCTTATACACAGCCATCCATCAGCCTGTGGTAGCCTTTGCAGTGTGCAGCCGCTCTATTAAATTTTAGAATCCGAGTCATAAGACACAGCTTCAGGGTGTTAGCACATAACAGAAAAAGATGGAGAAGACTAACCATTTGTCAAGTGTTTTGTGTCAGGCACATTTATTGTTGCTCTGTCTAGTGAAGTGATGATCGAGTGATGCTGAAGTTACAGCTGGGCCTGACAGCTGACGTCAAGGACTCTGGAAACCCAGGGGCATCTCAAATGACCATTCAAAAAAGAGCAAGCATAAGGGGCCAAACAGGTCCATCATCACTTCCTGGGGCCTGAACACACCAGGGGTCCTTTCACACTACAGAATTATAGCACTATAGTTTCATATTAACTGCCTTGGAAACATCCCATGGAATCCTATGATTTCCAGTTCAGGAAGAAGCATTTAGAATTCTATTCTATATAGCTCCAGAGCCACCCTAAACTTCAAAGCCTAGGACTACATAGAATGCAGCCATGATAGTGGTATAATTCTGTAATGTGGAAAGGCCCCAGAGCTGATGCTGCTTACTATCACCTCTTTTGTTTTGTCTTACTTTTAAAGACCTTTTAAAGTGAGGAGCCAGATATATATACCTAATTACAAATGCACATTATTTTGGTTTTAATTTTAATATACATTAAGATATTAATGTATATTAAACAACAATAATAATTCCTATTACTTTTAATAATGTGATCAAATATGTTATTAATAGTGCATGTATTCAACATCAGGTCAATAGAAGCCACCTCCATTTACCCTTGCAGTCATGATAGTGTTATGACATGGGACTCAGAATTCAACAATGCATTAAATATTGAACAAATACACACAGGATCTTATAGTTTGTAATGGCTGTTTCCACTCCTACATCCAGTCATTCTCTAATATAATATATATACATTCTCTAAATATAATGGGATTTGGGTCTTGATTTGTGGCACTTAGCACTCCTCCTGATCTGCTTTTTTCACCCATTTGAGGTGTGGTTAAGTTGCAATGTAATTGTGGTTTTCCCGAATCCTTCCATGAACTCAACACCCACCCTCTCTATGTTCCTACTCCAGTATCAAGATTTATCAGTTATACTACTTTAGCACTATAACTAAATGAAAATGAAATGAAAGAAGAAAAAAGAAGAAATGTCCAATCTGGCAGCCAGAATAGTAACGAGGGAACAAGGATCAGTGGAGAACCTCCATGGTATATGTCCAACCCAATTCCATCTAAAAGTGTCAGGACAGTGGATACAGATGAGAGTTATTCTCACAAGTCTTGTGTTGGAAACTTAAAGGGGAGGGTGGGGAAAAACCACACTCTACACTACATTTAAAATCTGGCTTCTAATTCTGATAATTCACAAGAAAAATAGCAGGGCAGGAAGAACATCATATTGATATGAAGGGGACCCCAAATAGGTATAGCTGTAACTCCCACCAAATCCTGAGGATTTTGAACAGTTTGGAGGAAACATCTCCTTTTTTCTTCACAGCTAAGGATGTGAGATTCTAAGATTCAAAACCAACATACACATACAGGGGAATTGAACTTTCTTAGGCAGCCACTTGTTTTCTAAAACATGTCCCCCCCTTTTTTTTTAGCCCACAGCATGGGACCGGGGGGGGGGGAGTGAATTAAAAAACAACAATAAGCAGCATCCTGCACTAATGCATGGTAGATGCTGGGGAGGCAAAAGAGGGCATTGCACCCCATAAGAATTCTCCCTCAAGATGATCCTGTGGTGTAAAGATATGGAACTGAATACTAAAGTTAGGGTTGCCCCTGTTCCTTCCATTAGAAGGAACTTCTTGACAGTGAAAGCAGTTTGGCAATGGAACCAATTGCTTAGAGAGATGGTGGGGTCTCCTTCTCTGGGCATCTTCAAACAGAGTGTGGACACTTACCTGTGGGGGTGCTTTGGCTGGAGATCCTGCACTAAACACAGGGTTGAAGTTGATGGTCCATGGGGCCCCTTTCAACAAGAGTCTACTACTGTAAAACAGGAGAGAAGCACATACTAGTCTCATCAATCAGCCAGTGATTGAGGGCTACTGAGTTGGATGACAAGATGTGAGTTTTGAGTTTGTTCTTTGGTTTTATTTTATTAATAATATGGCAAACTGTCTCCCTTAAGAATCAGTTCAGTTCAGTTTTAATTGCTTGAAACCACAGGTCATGACAATAGCCTTAAGAATCGTTAACCTGAAAGTCTGGAAGCAATTCTTCAAAAATAACCAAGTTAATACTGTATAAAAGTCAGCAGTATAAATCTAAACTATTCCTGCTAGAGCCCTCCCCTGCTTTTAAAGTGTTTATGTGTTGATGTTTCCAATAGTCAGAGTTATGTTTGTGAAAAGCTATACCCTGCAAAGTGGTCATGTAACTGTATCAGTCATCTACAGGGTGGCCAGATACAAAAAGTATATGGGTGTACAGAAGAGGACATTTCACCAGACACAGTCTGCCATGCCAGGTACGTCTGCAGAAAATTCCTCTTTGGCACATCTCTTATCAGTGTCCTGGCATCTCACCATTTAGTGTAACCTTATGTTCTTTGGCTAGTATACTCCAGGGAAATGGGAAATTTCTAAATGTTCAACTATAGAAAAGTGTAATCCCAAACAAGGATGTATGCTGCCATCAGATCATGACTTTGGAAGCAGAAGTCCAGAACACCACTGAATATAATGAGCAACAGAGGACTCTTTCACATGGGAGGTTGACCCGTGAGTAAATCGCCATGAAATCATCATAAATTGTGATAGAAGCATGAGCAGGGTTCACAGCCCTGTGCACTTCTGTGAATAAATCGTCATGGAGCTGCCATTTGGTAATAACAGGATCTTCTGTTGCCAAATGGCAACTCCACCACGATTTACTGACAGAAGCAAGCCCCAACGCCTCCATGATGATTTACACACAGGAGAAGTGCAGGGGTGTGTGAACCCTGATCATACGTCTTTCATGATTTATGATGAGTTCATGCCAATTTACTCATGGGTAAAGCTCCCATGTGAAAGAGTCCAGAGTATCCCAAATACATCTGGCTGTCTTACCACATTTTCAAGTGCATAAAATAATACACACTGCCATCAAACAGAGAGGCTCACCCACCCCATTAGCAATATGACTATTAAACCCAGAGTTTTGCATTTTTACCAGTGCCTGTTTTTTAATAATATAAAGATGGTTGTATTATCAAGATAAGGCAAAGAGGAAGAGCCCTCAAATTGGTCAGAAAAAAAAAAACTATTTTGAGCTATTTTAAAAAACCTCCAGTGACAATTACTCTCTAAGTATAAACCCAGGACTCACAAAATACCTTTATGCCCCAAATATCACTTCAGCTACTTTTCTGCTTGAAGGAATATTTGAAACCATGATGGGATGATCTCCTATTCCTCAAAGTGATATTCTTTGAAGCAAATACAGATGAAAGTCAATGAGACACAGTATTACTGTGGCAAACAACCTTATAGAGGAGTCCTATTTTCTTATAAAATGATGCAGTCCTGCTTGGTTTCACTTGCAGTTTAGAGTAAAATAAAGCCATTTCCTGGTTGATTTCAGTTACAATTGGAGATGGTTTTTCAATCTGACCAACAGCTATGCTTCAGGAAAAAAAAGTTAGGGTAGAAAGGAAGGGGGGCACGGAATGGGATTTCAACCCAACCCAGATAACAGAAAATAGAAAGAAAGAAATAAAGAGAGAGAGAGAGAGAGAGAGGGAAGGGGAAAGGGAAAGGGAAAGGGAAAGGGAAAGGAGAAAAAGAAATAGTAAAAAGTGATGTTTACAGCCCAGGACATAGGTTGTATAATAATAAGCAAAGGAACCGCACCTAAAGTAGATGATACTTTAGCCTCCTTGTTGGCCTTCTTCTGGCAGGTTAAAACCTTCTTATGCAGTCAGGCTTTTTAAACCAATGTTCTTAAAAGACTAGTGTGTTGTATCATTTTAAGTGTTTTAAAATTTTATCTTTTTAACTGTATTTTTATTCTTTTAATAAGTAATCTATTTGAATATTCTAACAATTTAATTCTGTTTTAATATATCACTTTTATATGTTTTTAATTGTGTTGTTTTTAAATGTTGTGAAGCCCCTCTGAGTCCTAGTTCTGGGGAAATAGTGGGATACAAATAAATATGATGATGATGATGATGGTGATGGTGATGGTGATGATGATGATAAAATAAGCCAACCTTTTAGAAGGGATTTAACAGGGTTACAACATAGCTACAAACTTTTGCCTTTTACTGGCATGATAAAATGGCTGGTGACATCTGAACAGAGCACAGAAAAGCATGGTGCACAGTTTAATAAATAATCAAAATAAAATGATAAACCTGCAACAACTGGGACATTTATTTTCCTTGGTAGCAAGTTATTCATCACAACCAATTTGTTGCACTGCTGTTTCCTGTAATGAATGTGCCACCTTATCTTAATTATCAACAGCCAGACATCACTCGTTTATCTTATGAACTATTACATCCTGCTCACCACAATGTCCCTGCAAATGCAACTGAAGTGTTGGCATGGTGGCTTTTGACATCTAACACTCAGAGGTCAGGAAGAGACTTCTGTCGCAGGAAGACTCCTTTTCCAATTGTATCACAATCTAGAGCCCATCAACTGTTGTCTGGGTGTTACCTTCTTTACTAGAAATATGACAGGAGCAGGTTGGTAGTTTGCCAATAGTGAGATGACTGTACTGTGGATTGCATCTGTGAGGCTTTACATATTAGGGAGTGATGCTGAGATTGGTTTTGCCTCCAATGGTTTTGCCTCTAATGCTCTCTGGCTGATTATTTGGGGTGGATGGGCTGTAGAGCTCCCCAAGGCCCAGCCATTGCAGACAGTGAGTTATAGTAATTGCTGTGTTGGACTACAACTGGAGAGGTCCCAGATTCAAATCCCCACCAAGGGGCTGTACAGACTGGCACTTTGTGCTAGAGTGTACGCACAATGTCAGCTGAGCATCTGCACACTCCGAGCCCTCACTGCACTGCCCAGGCACCATCTTGGCATCTGCCTTTCCACATGGTGCGTAACTTGATGACACATGCCAGGTGCAGTGCCCAAATGACGCTGCATGGAAGGGGCACCATCATGGCATGCTAGGGTGCTTGTGGTGCTCCTTCTGGGACACAAAAAGAAGCCCCTTTTTGGTGCTTCTTTTTGCTCCTTCCGGAGGCCACAGCACATGGTTGCCACGGCCTCAATCTGGGGCAAATAGGGGCAGCGTTGAGCCACCCATCTGTAGAGACCCTATATCACCAAGTTTACTAGTTGATATTGCACCAGTCACCTACTCTGCAATTGGCCTACTTCACATGTCTATTGTGAGGCAGGGGGCAACAATGTGCATGTCTTCTGCTCTGGAGAAAAGGGAGGATACAAAGGTAATAAATGAATAAAACATTGACACAGCCCATGGAATTGGTCAAATGCCTTCACTATGGAATAATTGTGAGCTGGTTACTAATTAATACATTGGAAATATTTTGAAGACGATCTCTTGTGTGAAATTATTCACACCAAGTCTATAACAGCTTCCTACACTACCAAGCTAGTTAATTTAGTGCATCGAACTAGCTCACAGCTAGCTTGGTACATCAGTCAACATGTACATATGTTTCCAGGAAAGCATATTTCAGGGGCAGGGTTTCAGCAATCTGAATTGAGTACTGGCAAAATCACATTAGGCAACAGACCAATAAGGTAAGGGGAATCCAGAAGCAGAAACATAAGGAAAAACAAAGGCCAAACAAATAAGAGTCCTGCCACCAAGGCAGGCAAATCAGATGAGGAAGGTCCAGAGCTATGTTCAGGTCCAGGGGATAGAATCCAGTCAAATTCAAGCAGAAATCATACAGAGGTAGTTCAAGCCAAGTCAAACACATCCCAGAATCAGACATCAGCAAATTATTCATAACACAAGGCAAGCTGTACAGGAATGGATGGCAAGGCTCAGAGTAGTTATTGCTTCCAATAGCCTTGCAGTCCCAAAACTGGGGCTTACACAGTTGAAAAGTATAATATCAGCCTAGGTTACTGTTCAGCTGTAAGCATTTTCAGCAGCCAATCTACCTGAAAGAAGAACCTCTCCCTTGAAGAGACCTTATTCCTAAGAGCATTTCTCTTGGTAGTCTTGAGCTGCATGTGCACTGCAGAAATAATCCAGTTTGATAGTACTTCAACTGCCATGACTCAATGCTATGTAATTCTGGGAATTTTAGTTTTGTGAGATATTTAGCCTTCACTGTCAGATATCTCTAGTGCCACAACAAACTACAATTCCCAAAATTCCATAAGGTGGAGCCATGACAGTTAAAGTAGTGTCAGACTGGATTATTTCTGCAATGTGGATGCAGCCTTTGACTTCATCAGGTATCATTCTTTAGTACTGAATTGAGGTACACACTCCTTTTCTGACTCCAAAGCAGAGCTCTGCAATGAAGGAAGGAGCATCTTATATCTCTGAGATGTAGATGTAATGGGGCACTTCTCTCCTCACAATAATCTGGCTCAGGGGACTCAAACATAGCCTTTCTGGAAGAATCCTCCCACAGCAACATGACAATATATCCAAATAAATGGATTTCTTTGTACAGCAAATCTTGTAATTTCTGTGGCAATATTTTAATCTTGCTAAACTACCGTCTGCTCAAGCTTCTGCAAAGTTATTAAAACTAGAATTATGTGTCCTTCTTTAATGAGCTTTTTCAACTGAAACATCTTCAAGTGATAATGTATGGCATGTTTCTAACATTTTTCTTAGGGAAGCAAAAACAAAAAATAATACTAATAAAATTTAAGTAATGCAGCAAAATGTCAACATTGTTAACAATGCTGTATGATCATTTCCCAATTGTAGCTTTGAAAATATTTTCCAGTCAGAAAACTGTCACAATAAGTGTGGGCTTAGAATAATATTTCTCAACTTGTTGTGTTAACAGGTCAATTAGATGAAGTTTCGTTCACGGGCTATAAAATTTATTCAGTTGCCGCCGCCACCACCAGTCAGAAATGGTAGCATTCATTCAATCCGCTCAGGATTCTACACTTCTTTCAACTGCTTGTAAAGACCAGGGCAAGTCTGTAAACTGACTAATCAAATTCAGAAAGGAGTATGTTTCTCCACAATGAAGTCTCTTGTGGCTGTGAAACTGGCCTAGTCTAGAACTTTCTCATGTTGAACCTACTGCCAAATAAGTGGTCTAGGAATGTACTTCCTCCCTTTATAAGTAGTTGCTGTTGTTATCATAAATTTCAATCCCTGGACTTCAGAATGGATTTTAGTGCAATTCTAGTTTTAAGGGTTCATTCAGATGTCTTTTTTTTTAGCACAATGATGCAAATCATCTCACTCACACATTCTGGGCTTGTCATTCACACTATGGAACTGCATCGATAAGCATCTCTGCAAGTTCCATTGCTCACATATGCAAGCATTCAAATTAAGATGATATCGATGATCAGAATATACTCGTAACATGTTCAAGGCATGCAGAGTTTTATCCTCAGTCTATTCAGGCCTTTCGCATAGATTATTCATACTATAGATGATGTGGATCTTTAAAAAAAAACTCAAGAAAAAAAAGACAATATCGATCATCCTGGATTAAGTGGGGGTTTTGGCAGCCCTCCCCAAACTTAATTGAGTGCACTCGGGATGGTGTGGACAACGATATTCTATCTGGATTCATCCTGGATTATTTTCACTGTTTGAATAACCTCTTAATAGTGCTACAGAAGCAAGAACAGAAAACATCAGTCCTAGATTTATGCATCCATAAGAGATCTGTATTCATGAAAAACTATGTATTCATAATAGCAGTCGTGCCATGATTGTGAATACATAGTATTCTATTGCCATGATCATAAAAGCCCACCATTCGCCATTGCCATGATCATAAAAGTTCCGCAATCATACCTTAATGGCCACCAGACACTGCAAGCAGTGAAGATCAATTCTCTTGTTGATCAGAGTACAAAAGACTGTCATTTTCATCCACTTCCCGCTAGCATTATCTCAAAGAAGGAAGAATTGTGACAGGGACCTTGTTTCTGATTGTTGCTTCCTCGATTACTTAGCACGAAGTAGGTGGAAATGCAGTATCCTATGCTCCCACCAACCGATCAATAGGAGTACAGATCTCTGTCACTCACAGGTAGGATTGGGAGGGTCAGGCCAGGCAATGCTACTCCGTTAAACTAATTACTGCAACGCAACACATAAGTACTGCAACACATAACTGCAACATAAAAATTTTCATCAATATGCTAAATTGGCTTAGTTATACAGTGGGCCTTCTCCTTACGCAGGGGATCGGTTCCAGATCCTCCCACATAAGGAAAAATCTGCCAATGCTCGAGCCCTATAGGAAATAAAGGGGTGCGTGCATGTGGTGGCATGGCGTGCCATTGTTATTCTCCCCACACAGCTTCTAGGTAAGCTGGAAGCCACGTAAAATGTATCCACATGTGGCGCGGGCGCACTGTACTTAACTAAGAGGCTTTGCAGACCACCCTTAAGGGGTGGCCTGCAGCCAGCCCCAGCTGTGCCGGATCAGGCCCGTGGCAACCACATGCCGCAGCCTCGATCTGGCCTTTCCAAGGCGCAAAAAGAGTCACAAAAAGCGGCTCCTTTTTGCACCCTGGAAAGGGCCCGATAGCTGCAGCACTGCAGCTTTAAGGCGGTCCTTTGGCACTGTGTCATGTGGACGCAGCGCCAGAGGAGCGTTGGGACACCATGCGCTGTGTGGAGCTGTGCATGGCATCACACCATCCTAGGGGCAGAGTTGTGGATGCCTCGCCCCTACTCCGCCCCTAGGCCGGCCTTAATGGCCGGTGTGCACAGCCCCTACATAGCCTATCTAGCATCTTGGTGAATATCTTTATGTTGCAGTCTCTACCAAGGTGACACAATAAATAAATACTTCCTGCAGCTCAACAGGGTGCTTCTAATTCAAGAACACAAAGAACTCTTCTATAGATTGCAGTTTGTTTTGATGAGGCTGGATCCTATTCCACATGACCTCATCTCCTTATGATGTTATGCACCCCCCACCTCTGAAATGATTTGTTGTCTTCTTCCATTTCAAGGACATAATTAAGAATGCTAATTTAACTGGATATCATTCTTGATGATAAAGAGCCAGGATAAAAGTAGTCAATGTAGTTTAAATAATTTTTGCCTCACCTATAAATAAAAGTGATTTACAGTTTGGCAAACACTGAAAAATAAAGTCTCTCTCTCTTTCTCTGTTAGCAAGATGTGCAATTTTATATGGTTAATCCTTCAGGATGGCTGAGAAAATATGGTATAAAGAGGGTTTGGGGTTTTTTTTAATAACAAAAGGCAGTAACATATGCTTTTGACAAGGAAATGAGTGGGATGTTGTGCCAGGGCTATTAGGGATTAATATCCTCTAAAAGTAAGTCATTGTCCTCATTAATGCCTCTTATGAATTATTAGAGATTTTTATCCTTTAGTTTTGTTGCAAGGTTCTTAATTAATGGCTGGCCAGCCTTTGAACAGATATCATATTTTATTTTGATTGCCAGTTGATAACCTAATATAAATGCCATAATTTTGTTTTAATGAACATGCAATCTGTGGTAAGGATTCAGACCATACATGAGATGTTTCAAAGGCCTCTTGCTCACTTCAATCTAACTGAGTGGTTGGGACAGCTTCAACTCAATTAATGTGTTATTCCAAAATCATGCATGTGAATATCTCGGCTTCAGCTATGGAACTTGCCACCTTTATTCCCAGATGGGAAGGCCATAGGACAAATTGGTTCAGATCCTATATACTTTTTAGTACACTGACAATATGTGCCACTGCAGTTATGCTGCATCCTGAAGTTGGACAACCAGCTCTACAAGTCCAGTAGCTCCCGTAGAACTCAAGAGTCAGTTTGCTTCCTTGCTCACCACGCCAGAGGAGAGAGGAAAGGTCATGTCTGAGGCTGAAAAGTGGTTGTCTACATCAGTAAGAATATTTACAAATCCCATGAGAAAATGCAACTGTTTGTACAACTGTTCTTAGGCTAGCGTGAGTCTTAATCTGTTGCAGTAGATCATAGGATTGAACCTTAAACCCTAGGCCTGCCATTTGCCTGAATCTGACAGCTGCTGATGCTGTGTTGTGGGCAAAGGCTTTTTGAGGATAGGGAGATTATGGATGAGTAGGATGTTGAGTATCTGATTGCTTTGCAGGGTTCCAAGAATTTATTTGCTTCAGCTCCACAGTGACTTTGGACTAAAGGTTCATAGGTACACAGAAAGGACCCTTACATCAGGTCAGGCAACTGTTTCATCTGTCTTTGTGGTTGTCTACAGTGAGTAGCAGTATCAGACAGCAAAGAACCCCAGCAATAGCTTGACATGGTAAGGGAAGGACCTGGGGCTTTCTTCATGCATTGAATACACTCTAGTCTGGAGCTAACATATGGATGATGCTTATTCTGCTATGGTTAATATCTTATCCCCAGAACTCCTTCCCAAGACTTTGTCCCTTTTGAACTTCTGGTATGCAGCTAAGACTGCATTATTTCATATATATACTTGCATCTGCTCTGTGGTTTTAATCTTTTAAGAGGTTGTTTTACCCTGTTTTAAATGTTTTAATTTGTATGTTTAATGTTTTTAGTGTTTTTATTTGTTGTATATCATCTTAGGGGTCCTGGCAGACTAATAGGCAATAGATTCTTGGTATAATTTTTTAAAAATGGTGGTGGTGGTGGTGCTGACTATTTCCTATATTGCTTTGAAGATCCAGTATGGTATAGGAGTTTGAGCATTGGACCAGGGCTCTGGAGTCCAGGGTTCAACTCCCACTTTGGCATGGAAACTCACTGGGTGACCTTGGGCAAGTCACATACTCTCAGCCTCAGGGGAAGGCAATGGAAAATCTCCTCTGAACATACCTTGCCAAGAAAATCCTGTGATAGATTTGCCTTAAGGTTGCCGTAAGTCAGAAATGACTTGAAAACACACAACAGCAAAAACAAATATTGTGATATGTTCTATGGAGTTGGAGAAATAACCGTCCTCCATTTGCACATAATCTTGAATGGCCAACTGGCTTGACTGGTGGTTGCTCCCTCACTGTGGCATTTTGTCCCATTGAAGGCTAGGTTGTGTTTCTCTCTGCTGTCTTCTTCCTAACAGATAAAAAAATTAATTCAGGATTAACTGGTTGCACGGAAGGGTTTCTCTAAGAAGGTTATGTGCTGTATTTCCAGCTGAAGTGTTTACTATGTTTAGTGTTTACTATGGATAGTGAAGTGAGAGAGAGGGATTGCCCACACTAATGCTCAGTGATGTAGACTTGAGTCGTTTGACTCAGATTTGAGTCAGGCTCAAGTGGTTTCAATGACGTGACTTGGACTTGACTCTGCCACAACTGAAGAAACGACTTGACTCAAGACTTGCATATTTTTAGCTACCAATTTGTTAGCTTTGGAGTAGGAAAAATTGTCTAGAGTACACACCCATCACTACCTCCTTTTTCTGTTAAAATTGACTCCTAGACTTGAGACTTGACGTGAAAGTATCTTGCAAGGACCTGAGACTTGACTTGAGTCTTGGAGACTTGAGACTTGACTTGAGACTTGGAGTAAAAGACTTGAATACATCACTGCTAATGCTGTAGCCAAATCAAAACCTCACTCAGCAGATTTCTCATATGTGAATTACAATTTAGTGTTTTATGCTAAACACTTGACACTGATATTCCCCATTGTGTTTTGGAACAACCATTTTTATTTGCTCACATAAGAAAAATCCTGATACGTTTCTCACCATGTGAGAACAGATCTAAAAGGCTGGAGTTCTGTGGCTATTTACATGACAGCATGTCTCATAGAGCTTTAAACGCTTACTTCTGAGTAGACCTGAAGAAAATGCAGTTATGAGTATATTTAAATGGAGAACATGCCAATAATAATTCAGAAGTTACATCTCATAAAATAACCCTCAAGGAAGGAAATTTCAACACAAGGAGTTGAGGATACTTATCGTGTCATAAGAACATACTTTGCATTTATTAGTTGTGACTACATTCATCCTCAGCCTCCCTAATCAGTATTATAATAACTACTTGGATGAGAAAAGTAATGAAGCCACTTAGGTATTCTATGTTATGGTTGGATGGCTCTGTGCTTAGATGTAATAATCATTTAACTCCAGTCTTGAGCTCCTACACACATGCAGAGAGAGAGTTTTGTTTTGTTTTTATATAATGTTGGTATCAATAATCACAAACTGCAATGCAATACTAATTTTGTGCATGACCCCGCCCTCCAAAAAAAGAAAGAAAATAAAAAGGATCTAGATGGTTCCAAGAAGACACCAAAGTGGAATGTACAAGCAAAATGGCACACTGGAGACTGAACTGACTCCTGAAATGTGCCTATCAATTATTACTATGATAAGTCTGAAACACAGGTTGGGAAAGTGAAGGTCATAGATGGCACTAAAGCCTCTCCCCTGCCCCCCTTAGCCTCCCAAGTACTCTCTTTCAGCTTTCCCAACTCTTCCCAAATGTTGCAAACATCACCTGAAAAACACCCAAAAATGCCATCAGGGGTGTTGTTTGGCCTTAAAACACACTGTTGCAAAATCTTTTTAATTTTATAGAATGTTTTAACTTCGTTGATTTGATATCAAGAAACTGACAGTGGGTCTAGAGTTGATATCAAGCCCTCAATAGATCTGGGTTTGCCATTAGTGAAAAGATTTCTAATAAGTTAAATTCCGCTTTCTTCCCAACCCTTGTATTGCAGCATTTTATCTCAGAGGAAAAAAATCTGAATGGTATAAAATGGACTTATAGATGACAAGTCTGCAGAAACAATATATTTCCATTTATGCCAAATCTCAATGGTGGTTTTGAACCATGGATTCTTAAAATCTCTAATATTTTCCCCTGAGATTTTTTTAAAAGAGCATATGATATAATGTGCTAAGAGCTACATATCCTAGCCCCAGTGCTCACTCGGGTTAGTCCCTGGGTCAGCATGGGAATGGACAGGTCTTCACACACCCATCCCCGCACTGACCCAGGACCCAGGGACACTCCTTACCTTTCCTCTGGGTGATCCATCTGAGAAATTCCCCAGTTGCCCCATCTGATGTGGACAATTTTTTAAAAGATCTTACAGATCTTGTTTTGTGAAAGGTCAGAAACAAATAACACTTTCTTGAGGATATTACAAAACTACAGAGACTTTACTGGAAAGATTCTGCAAAAGGAACCCTGGTGGCACAGTGTTTAAATGCTGGTACTGCAGCCACAGCATTATAAGTTTGATCCTAGAGGAGGGCTCCAATGCCCACTCAGCCTTCCATCCTTTCGTAGGTCGGTAAAATGAGTACCCAGCTTGTTGGGGGCAATTGGCTTAGGGAGTTCTAGTTCACTGATAAAGCGGTATACATTTGTACTTGCTATTGCTATTCCGCATCCCCCAAACTACTGTTCTAAGTCCCCCAGAAGAACTTTCTAGAAGATAAGATAAGGAAAAAAAAACAGTGATATTTTTGCTGTAGCTCAGGGACATGGGGGAGGGGGCAGTGGTTGACTTTTCTTACCTGTCACATGTTAAGACACTTTTTGTGGACATGTTTTACATCCTTATCCAATGATTCTGTACCAGGTGGGATTAACAGTCAGATTTATGTTTATGGCTCCCATTCATTCCAGCCAACGTAGCTGATGGCTATCAACGATGGGAGTGCTATACTAAAATATATGGAGGGCACCAGGTTGGAAATGTCTAGGGAACAATTACTTTGACCGGCCAAGACTAGACTGGCAACTGTCACCCAGAGGATGTTTTCATCAGCCATCCCTAGACTGTGGAATGACCTGCCAGGACAGACTCACCAGCTAAACATGCTGTTTCAATTTAAAACATTATTGAAGACCTATCTCTTCTTACCCAGTCAATTTTAAATTATGAATTTTAAATGTTATGTTTTGATGATTTTAATGGGTCCTGCGTTTATGTGTTGTAACCTATGTGTTTATAAGATTTAATTTGTTTTGATCTATGTTGCACCCCGCTTCGGCGAGTAAGAAATAATGAATATATAAATAAACAAATAAACAAATAAACCTCTGACACTATTGCCACAATTTGTAACTACCTCCACAACCTACTGTACTGGACATTAGCTGCATGGGGGAAAAGAGGTCTATTCTGCCAGTGATCACAGCATGGGAGAATGTCATTTCTGACAGCTTATTTTAACTGAGACGTGTCATTAAACACATATCATATCCATTTTGTTCTTATTTGTTTAGTTTTTGGTTTTTGTTTTTCATTTTTAAATTTGGAGCTGTGATTTCATCAACAGTGTTGAAAATGTTACATGGGGAGGAGAATTCTTGTATGAGAAAAATGACTTCTCTTCATTAGTTCACTCTTAAGAAAATTACATTTTATTCTGTGTGAGTTACCAGCACATAAATAAAACGCAAAGGAAATAAAATGCCTCATGGTGAGGCGCAAGTCCTTAGAAAGTCCTTAATCTCTTGTTCTCCAAGCAAGCACAAAGAAGGTATCTCATTGCAAAAACCTTATTCATGCAAAGAAAAGGTTCATCTAAAGTGCAGTAATAAATAATATATGGTGAACATATTTCTGAAAGGTTACTCTGTCACCAAGTTAATTTTGGCATAAGAGGACTCAGACCATCTGCAGTCTGAGGAAGAAGAATTGAACGTTTTGACAAGCCTGAAAACGCGTACTTTGATTTTAGATATATTTTTTTAAATCCTCCATTTAATTCCAGTTCCTTTTAGGAACATGCTTTGCCATCAACTTGCCATTAAATCCTAGCAGTGAAAGCCCCCTACTGTTTCCTGCACTCTTCACCTCTTAAACAAGGGTTGAAAAGGTTAAGCTGGTTTTGTGAACTTTATCAGACAAACCACTTTCTTCACACTTACTAGGAAGGTACATGGTAAATCCTTTAAAATGTCACCTTGCTGAGAGCAGACTCGTTGCAATCTTACAAGACTGCCAGGGAGCACTGCTAGGAGGATACCTGCCATCATTCTGGTAGCATTGGTAAACAGCTGCTTAGTTTGTACTCCATCCTGGAGGGCTTTTCTTTAAAAAAAAATAATAATTGGCAATTGCTTTGTGATATTGCAGAAAATCCTTTCCACTCATTGCACGCTTATCTCAAATCAAGAGTTAGAATATTTGAAGCTGTGATAACTGTCTTATCAAAAGACAGTTTAATAGGGACGGAATGAATAGTTGAAAAATGATGTTTTCTGTCCCCAAACAGCCATGTGTAAATTTTGCGCAGAGTAAGAGTCACAACTTGTGAATAGTTTTCACAGCCTTTGAAGATCTGCTCATGGAGGGAAGAAAATTGCTAAAATTACTCATTGCTTCCTTCAAGAATTGTATCAGGAAATGGATTAATGAAGAATTACACACCTATCAGTTAAAATAAATGTTTGCATGGGGGGTGACATTGGCCCAGAGCAAACAAAGTGGTCACTCCAGCCATTTGGACTCAAGGTTAGAGAGAGAAAGAGAGACTGAAGCCACATTCTTTTTATTTATCCTCAGTACACATGAAATTGCACTTGGACTACATGATGTAAACCTGAGAGACAGAACAACTCTATGAGAAAAGAAGTATTTTAAAAAAAATATCCCAAGGCATTTTGGCATTTGAGGCACAAGATAAAAAAGGACCACCACTCTCCATGTAGAGAAGCCAACTAGACTGGCCTAAGATAGGACAAGTCTATGAGAAAAGAAGCATTAAAAAGAGTAGCCAAGGATAAGCCAAGGCATTTTGCTGCCTTAAGTTATCTTCACATAATAGAAGATTATCACATCAGGCTTAAGCACTGGTAAATCGCCTCTCAAATGTTGAGGAAACATGAGTGTGTGAAAGCCTGGTGCGATTTACCAGTGCTTAAGCCTGATGTGATAATTTTTATTGTGACGTCAACTAGACTGGCAGTTGCACCTTCCTATAACAATGGCAGTAAGACAGGGCCCTCAATCACATTGGATGACATAATACTAGCACTTCTTGAAAGTAACTAATTACACATAACTTAGTTATTTGAAGTTAATTCTTTCAACAACTAAGACATGAGTTGTTGTTGTTGCTGCTGCTGCTTCCATTTCCCACTTTCCCCCTATGCAGAATTCAAAGTGCTTTGCAACAGTTAAAACAAACATAACTACAAATTAACAACATAGAAAAGTTTAAAATGTGATTAAGCTATCAAAAACATTAAAATTTGGTTTATACACACACACACACACACGCACATATATACATACACACCATTAAAAAGAAAACAGCAAATAGAAAATCCAACACATTTTTCTCAAGAGGTCAATCTTCCAAGGCCTGCCAAAAAAATTTAAAAGTCTTTACGTGACTGTGGAAAAATAGTAAAGAGGGTGCTTGTCTAAGATCTCTGGGAAAGGAGTTTCAGAGCTGGAACAGCTATCAAGAAGGCCCTCTTTCATGTTCCCACCAGAAGTACCCGAGGAGAAAGGCCTCACCAGAAGATTTCAAACATGGGCAGGTTCATATGGAAGAATATAACCAGGACCTGAGCTCTTACATTGATAGTTGCATTGCAAGGGATAACCTCACTACTTTTGCAGTGTAACTGGTTTAGTAACGTCTACAGTGAAGTTGTGGCCTCACAAAATAGTAGAGGAGGAACAACACGTGTTTGAAGAGATGGCTCATGTTTTAAAAAGATGTAGTTGGTTCAAGATGACTCCTTGCACATACCTGATCATGGCACTCAGCTTCCAGGTAAAGAATCAAATATGTGATTTGATCCTCTATTTGTAACAGATTTGAGTATTACTGCAATTTAAAACAAAATGCACAATAAAGGAACAGACTTCTATTTTCTTGTTAGTAAAAGGTACGTGAAAATCCAGAAAAGGAGAACACAAAAGGACACCAGGACCTTGCCCTATTGTATAACCAGGCCTAAGGCAACTGGCTTGGATGTTAGATGCTGGGTGATCCTCCCAGCTGTTTCTCGTGAGCTCTCCTGCACTGTTTCTTCTCTTTCTTGGCTGACAAAGCTGTGTATTCTACACAACCTTTCTTGTGCCCTCCTCTAGTAGTATTCCAAGTGTGAGAAGTTATTATCCAAAATTATTTAGCTGCCATTACAGTTTCAGAGTTTTGGGTTGTCATAGTTCTAAATTTTGGACAGTGGGCCCTTCCCTTCCCACGTAAGGGGAATTCCACATATGCTCAAGCCCCATTAAAAATAATGGGGCTCATGCCTGCAGTGTGGCACGGTGCACACACCATGAGCACACATGCCATTACCCCTTCTAGGGCGCGCTGAGGCTTCTTCTGGGGCAGCCAGAAGACAGTATGAACAACCCTGCCTGAATCTGCACTGCAGAAATAATTCAGTTTGTCACCCTTTAACTGCCATGTGTCAACACTATGGAATCCTGGAATTTGTAGTTTGGTGAGATTCCAGAGCTCCCAGACAGGACAGGCTAAATATCTCACAAAACCAAAGTGCATTATTTTTGCAGTGCAGATTCAGCCTCTGAAATATAATGTATGTACTACACTATTAATCAACATGAAAACTATTAATGAACAAAAGCTTTAATATTTGGGAATGTTAACAAAATTCCTTTCTGGTGAAAACATTACACAACCTGGTTTGCCTTTCATCATTTACTAAGTAGCAAAATGATTATTTGAACATAATGAGAATTAGTTTTGAAATGGTTGGTAGAAATCAACACACACAATTAGTGTCGCACATTACCAAATAACTGGTACCTCATTTGCATCATTGCTTTGAGGACAGTGGGCAAAAAAGTGGAAGAATGATTCAACTTTGTTATACAGTTTGCCAAACAGAGAGCACCGTCCAGCGAGATGTATGCATTTGTAAGCCCCATTGATTCCAGTGAGAAACGTTTAGCACATGACAGGCTTAGCTCTCATCAATTGCAATCAACAGGATTTAAGCACTGCTAACTCCAGTTCATTCATGCCACATTGTTTTACAAGTTTAGACCCGATAATTAAAAATGACAGTAAAACATGTTTAATCATTATGACAATAGACGTGCAATCCTAGTCTGCCAAATTATGCATCAAGGTTCAGAATGAAGAAAATGGAAGATTTATATTCAGGGGATAACACTGTTGGATAAAGTAGGAGTGAGCTGAGGGGGGAGGAAGGAAGCAGAAGATTTAAAATGTGACGTCAAAGGCTTTCATGGCCAGCATCCATAGTTTTTTTGTGGGTTTTTGAGGCTATGTGGCCATGTTCTAGAAGAGTTTGTTTATGATGTTTCGCCAGCATCTGTGGCTGGCATCTTCAGAGAATGAAGAAAATGAAGATGCCAACTACAGATGCTGGCAAAATGTCAGAAACAAACTCTTCTAGAACATGGCCACATAGCCTGAAAAAACCACAAAAAACTATAGAAGATTTAAAGTGGGAGATGAGATCTATTTTTCCTAGAGTGTCGCCTTTGCACACTCACAGCCACCATTTCCTTAACAGTAAAGTTAGGTAATTAGGTGCTATCAGGATCTGAGAAAAAAATTGAGAGGGAAGGGAAAGCTTTGCTGAACCTCAAAGCATGCAGAAGTAGAAAACATTTTTCAGAGCCTGGCACACATACATACAGAGACCTCTGAAAAAGTAACCCTGTAAGAACAGAGCATATTCAGCAATTTAAAGGAACTACAAAATGTTCACAACATTAAATGTTCACATCAGTTTAAAGGAGCCACAAAAAGGGATGGCCCTAACATTGGTGGAATGAGACAACTATCCCAATTTGGCAGATTCTGGTTGTCAGCAACAGAAGCAACAACAGACCCTTGGCTGCTTCTCCTGACCCTATTGGGCCATTTCTCCACTATGGGAGGACAAAGCTGTATATGTCTGTAACAAGCCCTGTCCCATTCCCCTAAAATCACCTGATGCCCTTAAGTGTCACGGAACCAAAATTCATCTGGCAATCACATCAGTTTCTGTTGAATATAGAAAGAGTGTCTTCGCATCATTTGCTACTGACAGCAAAATGTCTGGGCCTGGCCCTCACTGAATGTCAGTTGGAAAAGAAAAACATGGAACAAACAATGGGAAAAAAGCACTGTTGTTATGGGACAAGAATGCACTGAGACCTGTTTTTACTGTTGCCACTAGTTCATGTCTTCCAGATATTTCTGGATGGAGTGGCTATCAGCCCTAGCCAACACTGCCAATGATGAGGGGATGATGGTGGCTGCACCCCAACACCATCTGCGAGAGAAGCACAAATGCCCATCCATGCAAGTAAACCTATCCCACACTAGTACAGTGCTCCTGAGTGACATGCATTTAAGCTGTCACCGTTTGGCTCAGTTATCTGGCTCACACTAGGGTTACCACCTCAGCCAAAAAGGAATTCATTGTTTCTCTCTCATCCTATTTCTACCAGCTCTCCCATCCTCAAAAGCCCTCACTGCATGTTAGTTCCCATTCTGCTTTCCTTTCCAGACAAGCAGCAGCAGGAATACAAGCATAGACACACTTTGTTTATCTTGTCAAAAATATTACATTTGGCAAGCTTTGCATGCTTATACACACAAATTGCTACTTTGTATTATGATTTCATGTTTGCTTGTTTTACCATACCTACTCTCTTTCTGCATCACTCTAAACTACAAACATGTTTCTTCCTTTTCTCTACTCCATTAGACTGTATGTTTGATTATGCACCAGTAATTGGTAAGTAAAACTACTTTTGTAAATTCTACAAAGAAGACTAGGAGGCAAAACAGACTGGCACAATACGCTGGCTTGGTGGTGTCAGCGTGGGGGTGTGGTGTTTAGATGACACATGCCCCAACACCACCCACAAACCGACGTCAAGCCATCTGCCTGACACAGTGGTGTGGCGTTCATATGCCACACACCACAGGAGTGCAGAAAAGCCACCACAGTGAAGAAGCCACTCTTTTTCAGGTGCAAAAACAAGCAGCATTTTGCTGATTTTTCCCCCCCACCGGAGAAAAGCCAGTGTGCAGTTGCTGCAGCCCCGATCCAGCACCCCAATCCAGCCGTCTATTTTAGCCTTAAGATACTGTTTCTTTCTCTTCAATAACCTTTAGATGTGTGGGTGGGCATGGGACTGGTTGTTGTTCAGCTTCTGCCTTGTTGATCACTCTACTCAATATCCACTACTATCTTTCAGCTTTCCCAATATAAAGATGAGCTATGTGGCACATTATTTCTCATAGATTCCCAGGCCAGGTTCCTGGACATAAAGCTTATCATTTCATTTGTAGGAGGAGTAACGAGGGGAGAGATAAACAAATATCTAACCTCTCCTTTCTCGGTTCTACAATTGCTGTTGCCCACTGTCACTCTTCAGGTAAGGGAAAGAGAGAAAGGACTGGCAAAAGATAAGGGAATGAGGAGGACTGGCCAACTTGAGGGACAATCAGTTTCCCAAGCCTTGGACTGGTTCAGAATAACAACCTGAACCAGTCCCATCACTAATGTTGGTGTCACCCGATGCGGTAACTCATAATGTCGCCCACCTGACCTCCTCCCATACCACACCATACATAATACTTTGTACTTTACTAATGTTACTCATAAATTGTACTTCCCGTATATCACTGAATGTAATGGCAATAGTTGTGACATAAACAAAGAGCTAAATTAAAATTATATCTTTAAATTGTAATTTCATATGTACAGCCTAAATATATGTATATGCATATTTTTTCATATGGTTAAAGTGAAAATGTTGTAAGATGTTGAATCAAAGATAATATTTTTTGAAAAAAATTAAAAGTAAAAATCATTTAATTTAATAATTCAATTTTTAAAATACTTAATTAAAAAAAAAACCCTGAGGCCTATCCTTTCTATTCCCACTGAACCTTGTTTCACTCACACTAGCTCTTCAGCATTTGAAGGGATGCAGACAAAAGTCACAGATCATTTCTTCCAAAAGGCAGATGTTTGGAGAGCAATGCTGTCTTCCCTTTACTTGGGGTGTCACCTGTTGAGGTCTGTGTCCCTCGCACCCCTCTAGTGACACCCCTGATCTGTCTTCTCCTATTTTTCTCAGAGGAGAGCAAAGTTAATTTTCAAGTTAACACAAAACAATCTTGGGGAAATATATTGAACTCTAGAACTATAAACAATTCAATAGAAGCCAGTTTGTCACTCTTTTAGCAGCTGAGTCATCAGGTCTATGTTTTATTTGCCAGTGGTGCTTGGATTTTTCCAGCTTAACATTTTGCCCTATCTCAGATATTTTCACTAGCAAAATGATTCGCATTGCTCCAATTATCTTAGTAAGCACAGCAAATATTGTAACAACAGCAAGAAAAAGAAAATTGTAAGACGAGGAATCATACAATACAATGGAGCATCCACACCAGTAGACATGGTTGCAATTTTTTTTCTCTTTTCAGTTTCCAGAATGTCCTAGGGAGAATGATCTCTGGCCACAGTTGCGGGGCTTGTGATTTAAAAGAGCAATTTTAGCAAGTTGCACCAACAGGACATGACAACACCACAATATCACCCTGCTACTATGTTTTATTGACATGAAAATGGGGGAAAGTTGCATACAGAAGTGGCCTCAATACTATTCACAATAAGAACTAGACTTCACCAAGCCTGTTGCTGTTGTGTGCCTTCAAGTTATTTCCAATTTATGGTAGCTCTAAGGTAACACTATCACAGAATTTTCTTAGCAAAAATTGTTCAGAGGAGGTTTGCCATTGCCCTTCTCTGAGCTGAAAAACTGTGACTTGGCCAAGGTCATTCAGCGGGTTTTCAAACATGACCAGAGATTGGAACCTTGGTCTCCCGGAGTCCTAACCTTACACTCAAATACTATATCACACGGTTTCTCAGGCCCATCAAGCTACAATGGTTTTAACTGGTAATTGACTGGTCTATTTCTTGGTCAGTACCTTTTGTATTTTTCTTATATCTTAAACAGAAGAAAAAGATTCTTGGATTACACAACTACAACTTAATATGTATGGAATGATCCACTAAAATGTCTTCTGTTTTCTTTCTGCAGACCTTTACCTTGCCCATGACAATTTGGAGAGGATCATGTGTCTTTTTTTTTTCTCAGCCACTATCCTAAACACCATCCAGAATATGTAAATCCACTCTCTATCAGGCATCCCCCAAAGCTTCAGAGTAGAGAGAAATTAAAGATTCATCTCATAGCCACCTCCAGGCACATCTGGCATAATAGTTTCCCAGGTAAGCAAAAAACATGTCTGTATATCACACCATTGATAGCTAGCACTTGTGTAAATGGAAGTCACCTGACCAGCCTTACTGTCTAAAATTATATATAATTTTGCAACAATTTTAAGATAAATAGCAGACTTGGCAGTAGATCGAGTCATAGATGTTTCCCTTCCCTACAGGCCTGTCAAGCAAATTGAGCCAAATACATTCCAAGGCCTCCGTAAGTACAGTACTAATAATTACACACAACCCCAAAGCAAGCCTTCAATAGCAGCGATTGGTCAAAACTGCTGTGCTCCTAAATGCAAGGCACTAGCGAAACATGTCTTTGTAGCAGCTGATCCACAGAGACAGTTGCTATGGGGAAACTGTCTCCCATTTAGTCTGTAGTAATTTGTCACATCCATTCTATGGAACTGCTTACAGCTGGCAATTGTCATATAACCAATCCCACACAAGCCAAGCATTGAACAGAGAGATATGAGAGACAGAAAGGGGCCATCTCATATTAGTTTGGCAAATTATTTTGAAATAACATACTTTGCTCACTAATCACATATAAGTGTGTGCATGTGTAAGTGTGTTCATAACAATAATCAACTACAACAGTTGAACAACACTGTTTTCATAGAGAACCTGGGTTCCAGAATGATATCATAAAATAAAAATTAGACTCAATATACTGATTAAAACAGATATTTATATAATAAAATATCTGATGTTTCAGTTTCATCAGTACTGTTACAACGGAAGTGATGAACAGCATCACATGACAGATATAAGCATTCCCAGACTCTAAGTATGAAATTCAAAAGATGGTGCTGGAAGCAAGCATGTTGTCTTCCAAATTAAGGACATACAGTGTGAAGGGTGAAGACACACCATCTGTAGATCCAGAAGTTCTCTCTTTCTTTTTAAAGGAACTTCTACACAAAGTTTAGGGTATTTTCTTGTTTCTAAAGTTCTGGAATTCAGTAAGAGCCATATGAAGTATATTGGTACATACTGATGTGATATGAAATGTTAGGAATATAATATCATTAATGTATGTAACCACACAGACTGTATGTGTTTAATCTTCAAACATGCATACATACACATAATCCAGGAAAGGGAATCAGGAAGGTCTCCCGGTGTAGTTAAAAGTAGTCCAAGAACAGTATTCCCAACCAGAGAT
>NC_056522.1:154231676-154266522 GCF_019175285.1 Sceloporus undulatus | reverse complement strand
GATAGATAGATAGATAGATAGATAGATAGATAGATAGATAGATAGATAGATAGATAGATAGATAGATAGACAGACCCTTCTCTAAGAAGACTAGAACAGTGCCAAGGGAGATGAAGAGCAAGCTTTCCTCACTGTTGTTCTCTTTCCACCACCAAGCAAAGACATTTGTATTCAGACATAAGCTGGTCTGTTGCTGAAGGGTTTTGTGTTTTTTTTAATTGCTTGATGGTGTCTACCTCTTTTGTTGTTATGTATGTAATTATAATTTAATTTATCTGATATTATGTTGTGACTTAATAAAGTTTTCCCCCAAACTGTATTGTATAATCATTAGCTGCTCTGAGTGCCACAAAATGAAAATAAGTAAAGATCTACATGTGAAAGGAGTAAACATTTTATCACAGTTGTTGTGCACCTTCAAGTCATTTCCGATGTCTGACGACCCTAAAGCACACTTATTACGGTGTTTTCTTGGCACAAGAAATATGCATATGCAATGTTGTAACGGACACTCTTTTTGAGCAGGAGGGGGAATATGAAAATGGCAATTGAGAAGTCAGAGTAAACTTTGGAGAGGCTGATGAGACAGAGAGACTGGAAACAGGATTGGAGGTGTTTCTTAGAGATGGAAACCTACACTTTGTGAGGTCCCCCATGCTTGAAAACAGCACTGGTAGACTGTGGTAAATATTGTAGACTATAATGCAAAGAAGACTGGTAGCTTCCATATCAGTGGAGGCGCGTTAAAGACCGCCCTTTTGGGGCGGCCTGTATCCGGCCCTTTCCCCGTCGGATCGGGGCCTCAGCTGCCACAGCGGCAGCCTCTGAGGCCCCGATCCGCTGCTTTCCAGGCCACAGGGAAGCGGCAAAAGGCCGCTTCCCTGTGGCCTGGAAAGGGGTGTCCTTGAGGCTTCATGCCCCAAGGACACCCGATGGTGGCGGGGACACTGAGAAAGGGGCTGCTTGGCCCCTTTCTGCTTTGCGTTGCTGGTGCAGCCATCTGAAGGCTGCGCCAGCAACACAAAGCTGGAAGGAGCTCCAAAATGGAGCGTCTTCTGGCTACGCGGAAAGGGCGCCCCAAGTGCCCTCACGTGGCACTGGGACGTCACTTCCGCCCCACCCCATTTGGAGGTGGCGCGGTGGTGACGTCCCCATGACAGTGCCCATGTAGAATGGGTGCCACCATTTTGTATGTCCCCAGAACGGGTGTCCTTTCCTAACCCTAGTACGTCCTGGGGACGTACTTTACGCCTGTCTGTAATGGGCCAAAGATTCTGTTATGAATTTTAGTCCATTTACCCAGTAGAAAATGCAGTTTGACACCACTTTCACTGTCATGGCTCCATTCCATGGAACTCTGGGATTTGTAGTTTGTAGCACCAGCACTCTTTGGCACAGAAGGCTAAAGACCTTGTAAAGCTACAAATCCCAGGATTCCATAGGATTGAGCTACAGCACTTATAGTGGAGTCAAACGGCATTATTTCATCAGTGTAGACACATCCCTAGGTGCCTTTCCCAAAACATAACCAGTATCATCTAAACTTCAGACCAAAATTCAGAGCAGATTCACTTACATGGAAAACACGCACCACAAATTATTCTGCTTTTGTATAGGGTCTTCTGAACTTCAGTTTGTTGTTCTTATGACCCATCAGCATGAGTTCCATTTATGACCACGTTGTCATAGATTTTTCCTGGCAAAGTTTATTCAGAGGGGTTTGCCACTGCCTTTTTTTATAGGGAAAGAATATGGCTTGATCAAGGTGATCCAGTGGGTTTCCATGACTGAATGGGGATGTGGACCCTGGTCTCCCCCACTTCTCATCCAACATTTGAACAACTACAGTTCAGTAACCTTGAGGATTCCCTTTATCTGATATTTATAGTTTATGAAATGAATCCCCCTTTATTAGTGTTTCAGAGGCACAGCAGAAATGGGTTGGAGGTGAAATTGTGGTTTAAAACCCACATGTGATAAAGTCTCAAGTTTAACAAATCAGAAAATACAGATTGGGGTGTTCAAGATAGTACTTTCACCCTGAATTTTCTCCCTCTTCACCTGAGGAAAAGAGGAGCATAACCAGGCCCTGAGAACTGGGGGCCTTAGGCATAAAATGTTGATAAGAATTATGCTTTACTTACTTTGCTTTTTGCTGTGCTGGCCACTCTCATTATACTAAAGGTCTTTCTGGCTATGGATCTGGGAATATGTCTAAAGAGTCATCAAGTCATAAATGCATTGCCTCTGGAGGCACTTTCCACATTGCTTATAGTCTGGTAAGCAACTAAAAGGGCTAGCAGCCATTCTACATTTCTCTTTTTCTGTGCATTAAAGAAGAATAAAGGGGGAAATGAGACCACTGACATGTCTGAAAGCAAGAACAACAGATCCAGCCTCTCTCATCTTTAGAAATACTGCTGACACCAGATTGTGGTAGCAAAATACTTAAGAGGTTAGCTATCACTGAAACTAAAACAAAAAATAGATATGTGAATCAACCTCTATCCAGTATATCTGCAAATACAACTTTTTTTTCACAATCCCTTCACTGGAAAAATGTTTTCCTAATATATAAAACACTATATTACTGATTATTTCTGATATGTCTGTCTTTACGAGAGAGACAGAGGCAGACAAAGAAAGGGAGCGATTAATTATGCTAATCAGTGTGGCTCGTTCTAAAGATGAGGAATTGTGGTTAAGAGGAAAAATCTATAAAATGCAACAGTATGAGAAGCAGAAATACTGTCTGGTAGATGCAAATCAAAATGTAATGGGTCAGATATTGGTTTTGCTGTTCAGGTTTAATAATATATGATCATCACATCCTATAAGGAACCATTCAAGGCAAGTCTTGGATCAAAATGCTTACATCAATGGGAGACGGTTTTCGTCAGCCGCATGAAATGCATCCATTCTAAGGTTTTTGTATCTCATCCTGGCATCAATAGGACCAGCTGTCTGGGCTAATGGAAGCACGCAATCATCTTGATGAGTTCTGGAATAATCCAGGGGAGAAGATGATGATGATTACCTCAGAGACACCTGCCTTCAAAATGGCACAGGCCTTTCTCTCCTCTGCAGTAACAGCCTATAATCTCTTCTGAGCAACTGTAAGGCTTCATTGTGATCTTTCATGTGTAATATATTTATTTAGATTGCAGAATTTTAGGTTTGGAGCAGAGCAATTTAGGACTGAATGAAACGAGCAGGATAAGGGAGAAGTGCATTCAGGACAGGCCTTTGGAATGAGTTCAGTACACATAGTGTGCAGAGTTGGTTGGCTGCGAGAAAACACAAAAAGTTGCTTCCAAGTTCTCTTTCTACAAAGTTGTCAGTCACTTCTGTATCCCAGAAAACCCAACTCAAATGAGCTCCACAACAAGTTATCTTTCTACTCAACAATTTTACTTTGCAAATGACATATTGCCGTTGTAACCTCTATAAGTTATCGGTTTGGTCCAGTGGGTGGTGAAATCCTAAGAAGGAACTAAACTTGTTGGCTGAATTCAGGGGAAGGAGAGCTGGAGCTGGAGAAGAGCTAGGGCTAAGGAGTAGACCCTTGTTACATTGAATAAGGTTATGACATTTTCATATTTAGGAGGGAACCAAAGGGTAAATTCTTTGTAGACTAACTTCTATATTTGCATTTGTCTCTATTTTGTTTTTGTTTTATTTAGGGCTTTTAGATTTGCCTTCAAATGTTACAGTACATCTGAGGAGTATAGGAGAAGAGTTCTGCAGTCAGGTTCTGCATTGGCCCCTAACTCGATGCTTGTAACTTCTAGGCTAGTGCATACATGTATAATTTATTGTATTGTTGTTAAATAAAAGTTGAGTAGCCCTTATCCAGAATTCCATAATCCTAAATACTCCAAAGTCCAAAATTGTCTGCATAGATGGCTGAGATAGTGACACCTTTGCATACTTATGTTTCAGTGTACACAAAATTCATCCCATTCACTCTGTAACATTTTCTTGTATGGAAAATCCTTGTTCCAGAGGAATTTACAACCTAAGAATTTCCAAAGCACATGAGCAACTCTAGGAGGGAGGTGGATTGTCCCTTATCACTTCCACTCATAAAGTGCTAATATGAGTGGATGTTCTTGCACACATCTCCTCTTATATTCTTTTATCACATGTCCTTGCTAACAACTGTAAGCCAACTCACACATGTACCCATGCGACAAGAAACAAGGAAACAGAATTATGGCATGAACTTTGACAAAGTGGGGAATGTGATGGAAAGAATATTTGAAAAATGGTCAACAAATGTGTTTCTCAAATGTTGGGAAATAATAAAGAAAATCCTGGACTGAGAATAATCTTCACAGTTCAAGATTTTTATGTGCAAACTTGCACGATAGTTTAGGATAGAAAACAATATCTTTTGGTTAAAAATACCACGTACAAATTTTGCACAGAATAGGCATTTAGCTGTGAATAGTCTTAGAAAATTCTAGTTTACAAAGACTGCCTCGCCACAAGACAAGCATTGCTCGAATTACCGATTGCTTCCTTGGAGGTGAAAATTAATGAAGAATAACATCCTTAGTGGGAATGTAGCTACTTCAAATGGGTAAAATCAGTTTGAATACAGCCATAAGGTTTATTTTACCATGGTCAGCTTACAGAAAAGAAGAATAGGTTGGTGGGTAAAAGAGTGAAAACAAAGGGAGGTGTGTGTGTGTATGAGAGAGAGAGAGAGAGAGAGAGAGAGAGAGAGAGAGAGATTCTGTCCCACCTTAAAGATGAAGATCAGAAATATAGTCAATATCCTTCCCCCCCCCAAAAAAAAAAGATTTTTAAAAAATATAAAATTAAAGAACCAAGAACAAATTAACTCACACTAACTGACACAAAACACACCATCAGGACTGGGCTACAAAAGATGTAAGGAATAGCCATATTTTAATTAATACTGAAATGAAACCAACAGTGGTGCCAAATAGGCCTGGGGCAGGGAACTATTTCACATTTGAGAGACCAAGATTTAGTAATTCTTCAATAAGGAGCAGACTGAGGACTAGTTAAAATGGCAAAGCAGGCCTTAAGAGTCTCATTAGGGAAAAGTCAGAGAGCCAGGATGATGTAGTGGTTTGAGTGTTGGGCTATGACTCTGGAGACCAGAGTTTGAATCCCTGCCTGACCATGGAAACCTATTGGATGACTCTGGGCATGTCACATTCTCCCAGCCTCAGAAAAATACCAAGGGAAAGGCAAATCCACTCTGAACAAATGTTGCTAAGAAACCCCTGTGATATGTTCAGCTCACTTTAGGGTAGCCCCAAGTCAAAAACAACTTGAAGGTACACAGCAACAACAATAGGAAAAATTCAACTGTTTATGGCATACATGAGGAGAAAATAGATAATTTCAGGAGATTAAGAAGGAAACAGAGTCAGCGTGAGTACCTTCCCTTGTTTCAGAGAATTATGGCTCAAAATAAGCAATCAGATGCATATAAAATGTGTACTTTAGGATAAAATACGTGCACAAAGGCATACAGCAGTCATACATGATATAGTGGCTATGAACCAATCTACCTCTAGTTAACAAGAGGCTAAATTATGACACAGGATGGCAAAAGATTAAATAAAATTGTGCAGAAAAATGTTCTGTATATGCTCAGAAGCATATAACATTTCTGTTTAAGGATTGTCCACCCTGAATTTGCTGCCAGAACATAATGTCTGTTTCATTTGCTCCCTCCACTCTGATAGGAGCATAAGTGAAATCACTCGGTTCAGAAACTGTGAGCAGAAGAAAATATTACAAGAAACATATTTTTGACCACTGGGCAATTTGTGGTTACATTGGATACATAGTAGGGTAAAGAACAGCAGAACCTCTGTGTTTCTTTGGTATCTATTTTGCCTTTAACCAAACAGTCAATCTGTAACAATTGCCAATCAAAAGAATGCATGCCTCAAAAAACAGCTATCCACGGTTTTCAGTTGGATTCTGGCCTTTAGTCACAACTGCTAAGTTATCAAGGGTGCAGTAAGTTACAGTGGTCCAGGTAAGACTTCTAGTAATTGCAATGTTGCATCAACTTCCCCGCAACAGACTGCTCTTTTATTTGTGGCCGGATGCAAACAACATACTAATATTTCTACCCTTCACCTTTCACTGCAATGTCTAAACCCTTCATTCTTTCTTCCTGAGATGATGGGCAATCTTTGGACTGTATTATCTTTTCTTCAAACTACTCCCCCACACAAGGATAGAATCTGCCAAAGAAGAGTATTATTATTATTATTATTATTATTATTATTTCTTTACTATGAAGTGCACATTTTTCAGACTTCCACATTTTCTTGTGTGTCACTGCTTTCTTTTTCACAAACCAGGTGGACAGGTGGGGCAGGAATCATTTTTAAAAAGTCGCTGAACTGTTTACCATTGCAGCCCTTTCCCCCTTTATTTCTGGGCTATGTTTATCCCTTGTGCTTTTTGGATTTCTGTCAACATCCAGGGCAGTAGCTGTGCTAGTTCATCTCCTCACAGGGTTTGAGATCTTCACAGTCTGGTGCTGTTTTCTGTTTAGACTTCCAGTAACCATCAATTTGTGTAAAGCTGATAGTTACTCTTTACCTTGGGAGAATATTGTATCAGTTTTATTCTCCTGTCCTTTTCTTCCTTTTCTTTTTTCATTGGTATGTACACTTCTTACATTGACCCGTGCACAAGTCAGATTTTTGGGGATCAATTTTTGACTAATTTCTAGATTTATACATGAGTATATACAGAATGTGGGTTGTATCATGATAACTGATTTAATTGTGTTTTAATGATTATAATTTACTGTGGTTTTATTGCTCCTTTTTATTATTTAATAAACTGAATAAATTATTATTATAGGTTGAGCATCTCTAATCCCAAAATTCAAAATGCTCCGAAAATCTGAATTTCTTTCTAGATAAATTAGAAAATTGGGCAGAAATTAATAAAATGAAATCTAACAGGAAAAAAATGGAAAATTCTACATTTAGGCTACAAAAACCAAATGCACACTTATAGGACAGGGATGCATGTCTCATCAGTGCTAGATGTGAAAAGTACCTTGGGATTCTTGATGATCATGAAATAGCTGCAACAAAGATGGGAAATGTTATTTTAGCATGCATTAATAGAAGCATGGCTTCTAAACTTGGGGAAGTAATAGTCTCACTATATTCTGATCTCATCAGGTCTCATCTGGAGTACTGCACTCACTTCTTTTAAGAAGAATATAGACAACCCAGAGCAGGTTCAAAGGAGGGCAACAAGGATTATAAGAGGTATGGAGAACAAAATATATGAGGTAAACTTGAAAGACATGTTCAGATTGGTAAAAAGAAGACTGAGGGATGATATGATTGCTGTTTTTAAATACCTCCAGGGCTGTCACAGAGAGAAGGGGGCAGGCTTGTTCACTGCTGCCCAAAGTAGGCAAAACCAGGTCTAATGATTTTAAGTTACAATTTTAAGTTGATGAGTTGGTGATGCGGGGGAGTAGATGAGTAGATTTTGATTGAGCATTAGAAGGAACTTCATGACAGTAAGAGTGCGTTGGCACTCTTACTGGCAATAGAACCAATTGCCTAGAGGGGTGGTGGGCTCTCCTTCTCTAAACATCTTCAAAAAGATGGACAGCCACCTGCTGAGGATGCCATGAGGCACCTTCCAACTCTTATCATTCTGTGATTGAAAAGACAGCATGGAGAGGGATCAAAGAATAAAGCATCTTGAAGGCCTCAACTGTGCCTTTCCTGGATTCACTGATGTATCTGAATGTCCTCCAAGACAACATAGGGAATTCTGAAAGGACACCAAAACCTGAGGATGTGGTTTCCTAAGTGTTAGGAATTCATTTAGTGGGGTGCTCAGCTGAAAATCCTGTCCAGGAAGACAATATATTAACACTGTGCCTTACATATCCACTGCAATCTTTATATAAATAGAAATCTGTCTAATCAGGAAGGTAAAATTATTTCTCTATGCTACCTGACAATACTAATGGAGTAAGAGAAGTAAGAGACTGAGAAGTGTCAGTGGAGTATGTTATCTGTACACCAGCCTATCAAGAGCAATAGCTCTCGGGAACACTAAACATTACCCAGTTAAGAGTATTTTGTATAGAGTGAAAGTGTATGTAATGGTCTTCTCAGCTTCCTAGATCGCCATGCACAGATATATTTTTTAACTGTATAACCTTTGTAGTAGGGTATCTGTCAGTCTCTGTTATACCTGAAAGTTGCTGTAAACAAAGAATATTATGATAAATCTCTGGAGTTTCCCTGAGGCATTGTTCCAAGGCTCTTAGCCTGAGGTCACTGTGCAGTCAGTTCTGTAGATATTCCCCTTGACTGTCAACTAAGGAGCCACAAGCCAGCATGTGGTGACACTGGGCCAATTTAATATGAAGCTAACACAACACAGCTTTTCTGGAAATTGGCATCTTTAACAACTTTGTGAAATCTTCTCATTTCCTTCCAGGGACCAAGAGAGAGTAAAAGAAAGAAATTCTGGGATATCAAGCTGTCAGAGTGGAAACGTAATTGTCTCTGGGCATCAGCTGTTTGGGAACAAGACAGTTCTGACACAAAGCTCTGCCATTTTATAGTGATCCACTGACAAACTGTACAAAGGTGCTTGCCTTCTTTGCGAGTGGAATGCCATGAAATCAAGTGATCTGCTGAGATTAATGAGAATTTCAGTGGAGAGAAGAACAGTTTTTTCAAAGGCTGCCCCTGGATATTCCCCCACGTGTGTGTGTGTGTGTGTCCTGTATTACTCCATTACAGCAGAAACAACTAAGAGTTTCATAGACTTGTACAGTCAGCCCTTCTTATACGGAGATTTTTTATACATGGATTCAAGCATCCATGGTTTGAAAATGTTCCAAAAAATATAAATTTTGAATATCAAACCTTGATTTTCCATTTTTTATAAGGGATACCATTTTGCTATGTCATTATATTTAATGGGACTTAAGCATCCACGGATCTTGGAACCAAACCCCAACGTATAACAAGGGGCCACTGTATATAATTTCTAGGTCACTGCTAGTTGTATGGTTGTTTACTCAGTTCTATGGAGAAATAGGTACCAATAATTCAATTGGCTTACTCACTTGTGTGTTTCTTGGATTGTAGCCCTAATGTTACTGCTATTTTGTAAAAAGTCTAAAAGAGTTAGAAGTGCAGATGGGCCTGACTTTTGCTTGATGTGAATAGTGATTAGATTTTGGCATACATCTCAAGAGCAATCTTTTTAACTTACAAATAAAAAGCCTTAAAACTTTTGTAGTTGTCAGATTACAAGGCATACTTCAGCAAAGATTTTTAGAAATAGGAAGGACTGATCACACATCTCTTTCAAATGTCTCTGAAATATTCTTCAGTGTGTATCTCTTGAAATCTACTCCATAATCAGGGCTGACTGAAGAATTTGTGCTGCCTGAGGCAGAGCACCAGTGTGGGATTCCCTACTCAAGAGAAAATGCTTTATATCCTGGGCCAATCAATTTAGTTTGGAACTTGAGGCAGAAAATCTGCTTTCCCAGTGGTAAATAAGCAATCCTGACACATTAAAAAAATAACAATTTGCTGCCCTTTCATGACGTCCCCAATCTGCCAACTCTGTCCATATTTCTAGTGTGGATTCATTGTTGGTTCAAATATGGTCTTGTAAGAAAACACACACACACACACACACACACACACACACAGTGCAAATACGATGATCAGGGTGAAGATCATTATCTAAAAATGGCCTCCTTCAACCTCCACCCATGGCAAATCTTCTGTGGAACACATTTTCTTCTAGGACCTGTATGATTCCTCTGCTTCAAACTACCCGTGATGTTGACAATAAAGAAGAATCAAATAATTTTAGCCTTCACGCTCAGCTTAAAAAATACAATAAAGGCCCCAAAATCTCAACAGTAGGTGTAGTGAAAACCAATCACCAGAGGAAAGTGAACAAGTGTAGTTCTTCTTGTGTATATGTTAGAAGTGAATCTGAATATATAAAATGGGTGATCTACCCTGCCTTTCTGTCATGCTGTGTATACATAGGAAATGATTTTCTGAAGGTGAGATCTTCCTCTACAGTTCGTCAGAAAATCTCTTTCTCTAGGGTTTCCAATTTATGAGGAGAATCCCCATGTCAAGGGGATGCTCTTCAGACTGTCCCTCTACATGTGTGCAGCAGAGCAATGGAAGGGCTGAAACTAGTGTGCTATCTCTCTTCATGTGTTTAGATGAATCTGTAAAAAATGTCTGTAATTCAGTAACAAAACTCTCTATTTCAGTACTTAAACATGTAAATAAATGGGACTTACATCACACAGACATTCCAGAAACATGTTATGGATATGGCTTTCTTAGGACCAGATGTCCTACGGTGCATCAACACTGTAGACATAATGTAGGCGCGGTACAGACTGCCCCAAAGGGGTGGCTTGCCAGCGGCCTATTTCCCTCAGGAGGGAAGCTGCAGCCACCAAACTATGTGACCTCCCTCTGGAGTAAAAAAAACCTCGGTATTTCTGGGTTCTTTTTACAGCACCGGAGTAATGTCATGAGTGCGCCACTGGTGCACTCATGGCGTAAGCAACATGCGGCACCATGTGGACATTGAGCAGCGCTTACATCACAGTGGTGGCACCTGTGTACATGGAACACTGCCATTAGTACGCCGCCACTCTGTTCTAGGGTTAGGGATCATGTGGTTCATGCGCGGTCCCTAACCCTAGTATCGCCACTGCCACGCCACTAAATGCCCATCTGTATCAGGCCGTAGTTTGACACCACTTTAAGTGATGTATTGCAATCCTATGGAATCCTGGCATCTGTAGATTTATAAGGTCTTTAGCCTTCTGTGCCAAAGAGTGCTGGTGCCTCACAAAACCACAGACCCCAAGATTCTGTAGGATGAAGCTGTGGCAATTAAAGTGGTGTCTAACTGCATTATTTCTGCAGTGCAGATGCAGCCTTGGTCATAATCATAGGTCACATTTTTGGCTGATTTTCAAGTGAAAACACAGAAGTGTAATTTTCAAGGGAAAATTGCTCCACCCCTCCACAGTTGCTTGCCCCAATCCAGAGATCTCTTTCAAGGCTCAGACTTCTAGAGGTTGAAGATTTTCAGACCAACACTTACCGTGGGGAAAGCTGGTTAAACACCGCTAAAATGTTTAGGAAGCGCATGTGTCTGAAAGCCTGACATGCTTCCGAAACATCAGGGAATTGTCCCATCACCTTCAGCATCCCTGAATTGTTCGGGGAGCAGCAATTTCCTATGAATGGAAACTATGCGTTCATAGGAAATCGTTTGGGGAGCAGGGACGCTGGAGGCGAGGGAACAATTTCCTGACATTTAGGAAGTGCATCAGGCTTTCAGACACACATGCTTCCTAAATGTTATAGTGGTGTTTTACCAGTGCTTACCCTACCGTATGTGCTGGTCTGAAAATCTTTGTCATCAGTTAGCTTGGATATGGTAATCTTAAGGATGTTTCTTAGGCCTCTACACATGATTATATTATTTAAAGTGAAGGTTATTCCATAAAAACATATACACAGAATAAACCTGTTCCAAGGGAACATTTCCTAGCATACATTTATAACCGTCTTGTAAAATATATTTTGTGACTTGCAGCATCTCAGAGACATGTTTTCTCTTGGGAATGGGGGTGGAGGTTTGCCCTAGAAAGGACATCTAAATTTGCTGTAGGTAAAATGTATGTGGCAGTTCATAAAGCTTGAGTGAAAGCAGTGATAGGTATATTGAAAATGCTGAATACATGGGACTGGTTAATTATTACTGTGCTTTATAAGGAGGCAGTGTAAGAATGTAATAATGACCAGCTCGGTAAAAACATTCTGAGATCTTCAGATTGTATTGTTAATCAGAAAATGTGTTATTGCTTCTTAAAAGGATGGACATTTGGCCAACATAGTCTTAGAAGTATTGACTTTAATTTAAAAAATCTAATTGGGAATTAAACTAAGAGGGGAAAAGTAGTTTTCACCATGTTAACTTTAAGATTTCTGTTTCCAACAATTAAATGTCCTGGATTTGGATTGTGGTTTTGGGTTTGTTTTTTTTAATTGTTTAACTGTGGGTCAAATGTTCGGATAAAATAAGTCCATGCAAATTTGCCTTTTGTTGTACACAGACTTATCTTTTCCCATTGTAATTTTTCAGAGTTTTCTGTTTAAGTAATAAAGCTTCTAATCTTCTTTGCAGCAGTATCTACAGGCATAAGAACAATAGTGGAAACACTCAGAATTAATAGTTCAGCAGCTTAGGGCAGGCCAGGCATTCATCTAATAGGGGAAAAAACAACCATGACTGGATGCATAATTCCAATTTGAACATCTCAGATTTGGTTTTAAATAACAACAGTGGGATTACTTCTTATTATTGTACACTTAATGTATTCTGGCTTAACTTCATTGTCCAAACATGACACAAAATTATTACCAGTCACAGATTGTCCTTCAAGTCTGTGGAAAAGTCTTTTTTTAAAAAAAGGTATAGAGTACTTTTTTGTGCAGTTTATTATAGCAGATGTGACTGGGTTGGATCCAGACATGATCCTAATGAGTAGTCTCCTTGAACTCAAGGAGACTTGATCTAATCCTAATTTAAATCCCATGATTTCAGTGGGTCTAATCTCTGTATGAATACACTCAGATCCAGCTGGTTTCAGATCATGTTTTTGCAATTTATTCTAGAATTTGCCAACTGAATTAAGCGGGACTGCTTTAGAGTAAACAGAAGTGCACTTTTAAAATTGAATATTAGAACAAGCTATTAAAAATTAAGTATGGTTTCTGCATAACGGTACAAGATTAATTTCTCACATTATCAACAGAATCAAAGAAATGCCTTCAGAATCATTTGAAGCTTCCATTTAAAAAATTAATCATGTTCCATCTTTTCTTCCTCTACAATTTTTTTTGTGTTGCAAATACAATACAATAAAATAAAAAGAAAGAGAAGACACAGTTGGAATGCTGCCCCAGGGATGTTAGAAATGGAAGACTCCCATCCCAGCCATGTAAAATTCTATAAATGAGGGGTCTCATTTTCATTCAAAAGTCTCCCTTTGCTGCACCACAAGAATTCAGGATGAAAAACCAAGTCGAAAGAGGAAAGAACAGTCTGACTTTGAGCCCAAACAGACAGGCCAAAATAAAGCTGCTTCGGGTCACTTTGGAGGTATGCTGATTAAATGATGCATGTATCCTATGAGGCCAGAAGCCGTGCCAAAGTAGATGTAATAATGCGTGCAGCTGAATGCTGGACAGAAATTAAAGGATGGAGGTGAGAAAGAGGAAGCCCACCCAGAAGGATGTTACAGTAATCAAGTCGTGAGACCACTAGGGCATGGACCAAAATCTTGGCAGTAGAGGCGGAGAGATATGGTCAGATTTTGACAATATTGTACAAAAAGAATCTACAAGCCTTGGCTGTGGTCTGGATCTGAGGGATACACAACAGAGAAGAATCAAAAATAAAACCAAACTACAGGCTTGCTGGACTGGTTGAATAGAAATGTCATCAACAGAAACAGAAAAGGAGTACTGTATTGAAGAGTAGACTTAGGTAGAAAAATTAGAAGCTCCATTTTGGACATATTGAGCTTCAAGCATCAATACCGCATCCACTGAGAGACAGCTGTAAGACAAGATGAAACTTTCTGATCAAGATCCGGGAAAGGTCAGGGGTGGAAAGATACAGCTGAGTGTCATCGGCATACAAATGATAGGAAAAGCCAAAAGAACTAATGAGTTTTCCTAGGGATGATGTGTAGAGAGAAAACAAAAGGGAACCCAGAAATGAGCCCTGGGGAACTCCAACAGATAACGGAAAAGAAGACAAAGCCTGACCACCTGTGACCACTGCAAAAGATCTATCTGACAAATAAGATCTAAACCAGTCAAGAACAGAGTCTGAGATCCCAAGGTCAGAAAGTATATCAACTGGACGTCTGTGATCAACGGTGTCAAAGGCCGCAGACAAATCGAGAAGAATGAGAACAGAGTAAAGGCCATTAGCCTTGGCCTGTAAAAGATCATCCGAGATCTTAATGATACCCATCTCTGTAGAATGCGGTGGGTGGAAACCGGACTGAACAGGATCGAGAATGGAGTTGGCTTCAAGAAACTCAAGACAGCAAGAATAAACGACCCGTTCCAAAACTTTAGAAAGAAAAGAAAGAAGAGAAATCGGATGATAGCTAGACAAAGAGGAGTCAAGAGAAGATTTTTCAGAATAGGAGAGACTAAAGCATGTTTAAAGACCAAAGGGAAAGAACCCGTAGAGAGAAAGAGAGAGAGATTAAAGATATAGAGAAGCGAATACCACTTTAACTGCCATGGCTCAGTGATAAAAAATTATGGAAATTATAGTTTTGTGAGACATTTAGCCTTCTCTGTCAGACAGCTCTGGTGCCATAACAAACTACAAATCCCAGAAACCCATAGGATGGAGCCATAGCACTTAAAGTGGTATCAACCTGGATTATTTCTGCAGTGTGGATGCAACTTAAAAAGGCATTCTGGAGCCATGATGAGTGAACAGAAAGCAGCAAGTTCACCATTTACTGTAACAAATGAAGACAAGGAGGAAGCAACTAATTAATGGAACAATAGACATGAAATGTTTAATGAATACTTTGTCAGGCCATAACGATCAGGAGTTGTTGTTGTTATTGTGTGCCTCCAAGTAGAGGGGCCAACATGGTGTAGAGGCTTGAGAGATTAGGTATACATTGCAATTACACTTTTCGACAACAACATCATTAGGAATTATATAAAATAAAAAAGACAACAGGGAAAGTATACTATAATGTAAGAAACAGCAAATGTGATGTAATGTGTGTGTGTGTATGTGAAGAGGAAGCCAGGACTGTCTCTTGCCATACTCAGGCGCTGCAATTCCCTACTAGGCCAACCTCCTCCCTGTTGTTCTGCTGGTAGTCAAAGCCTTTTGAAGAATCAGACATCTAGCAATAGATTGATTGTTGAAGACAGGGCCAGTTAAACACAGGCTGCTGTACTTCTCTTAATGATATGTTTTTAAATCATGCTTTTCACTGCTTAAAATTGTACTTTTAATTTACTTGCTATAATAGCCTACCCTCCTTCTTTTATAATTGTAGCTTTCTTTTGTTGAACATTTCTCTGAGCTGTGTTGAGTCTCATTTCGAGGAGCTGGATCAAATAAAAAAAATAAATGGACAGAAGAATAAAGTGAAGTTCATTCCAGTCTAAACAGCTAATATAAAAGCTGCTCCATTCCATCCACAGCTGGACCAAATCCCAGGAGTTAGGTATTATGTGAAATGGCTGAAAATACACTGCTGTTTTACTGCTGAACATTCATATTATCCCTCTACAGGAGCACCAATTTGCAGGAGAAGTCTGGATCTCCATACAATAGAAGAGTCAACAATGTACATTTGCTGTGCCACCAACTAACTGCCTGGGGGGAAAATGCTGTCATGGTACACTGAAGGGGGGGAAAACAAATAAACAAGCTAGCCATTTTTGAATATTTAACGCCCACGTATGTATAAATCAGAACACACATGGAAACTATATGAACATCTTTTCTGCATAAATTCTCCATTACAAGAAATGCCAAATATTTTCATGCTTGTTTTCTGTTGAAAGTGGTTCTTTTTTTGCTCACTCCCTTTTTGAAAATTGATACAAAGTCTCCACCTGGTGGCCATGCATACAAGACACAGCCTCCCAAGCAAATTTTCACATTTTCTGTGACAAAGAATGTCTTCCTCATCAAAAAGCAAGCAAACAAAAAGATTTTCTGTGATATTTTTCAGATTTCAGGACATTTTGAGACAATTCATTTGTGAAGAAAACACACACACACACACACAAAGTCAGTGAGAGAGAAAAAACTATCTTTATGCAAACAGATATTTCTCTCTCTCAAAAAGTTCTGAAATTTAAAAGACTATCAAAAATGTGCAAAAAGTCATGTAATCTCACACAGTGGAGATAAAACATGTGAAATACTTTATTTTTGAACGTAGGAATAAAATAAACCAAATTTTATATTTACTCCACATTTTAGCATGACAAAGACATTGAAGATTTTCACACGACATCATTATATCGTTCCTTTATCGTCCCAAAGTGTAGTGGAATCATCATAACAGATAGACGATTCCAAAAGATTTTCACATGAGGCTGCTAGTGTTCTTAAAACTTTGATATATCAGAATTCAGCAATAAATAATTACAAAACGATTTCAAAACAGTTGTGAAAATCTTTTGGAATCGTTTATCTGTTATGATGATTCCACTACACTTTGGGACAATAAAGGAACAATATAATGATGTCATGTGAAAATCTCCCTAGTTTAGGAGTTGTTTAGGTCACAACTATTGGCATTACATTCAGAGATATGTGGAATGATTAAGGTGTAACGTTAGTACAAAAAACGTTACTAATGACTCTCTTTGGTCTGGTAGGGGTGAGGGCCAGTGGGGGTGGGGGTGATGCTATGAATTATTGCACCAGGAGATCCCAATCGTAGTGACACTACAGCCTTGTGGCAAAGGCCAGTTCAGGCAAAATGCCTCTTGGTTACTGCTCAGTTGCAACTCCCAGTCACTAGGTGCAAAGGGAGAAGCTTCTCCCTCGCAAGGAAGGACTCTCAATGTTGGTGCAAAGAGGGGTGCAGCCGGTGCGTGTGTAGGTGGGTTTACAGAGGCCAGATGCTCTGGACTGGAAACTGGCAAGGACAGGGCAAGGGACAGATTTTAACTACTGGAGCTGCTCCAGGACTGAGGACTCTTTCCAACAATTGACCCCAGATATTCCTCTAGTATCATGACTGCCCCACACAGCTTCAAGTGTCCCACCCACCCCACAAACATTGTTTCTTCAGCTACCTCTTCTCTCAGCCTGTTCAATGAAACTGCAGTACAAATCTGACCTGCCAGCTACATCCTGGCCAAACTCACAAAGCTTAAGCAGGGCCCCAAATATGGAAGCTCCTTTTTTGCCTCCACTTCTCTCCAACTGCCCGTACTAGTAATTTCCCAACCACCACTCCTAGAGAAAGATACAGCTAAGGGAGTGAGCTCATGTGGAGAGGAGAAGAGTGGGAAACACCACCACACAAGGCAACCAGTGTGGATGTGTGGTGGTTTTAAGGGACCCTGAAAAGTTTTATGCAACCTTCATCCCTACCACAGTCCTAAAGGCCACTGGTTCCCCTTGTCTTTCTTGTACACCAATACTTTGACTGAAAGCCCTGCTGCCCCCTTTTCCTCTCAGTGCTCCCCTGCTGCCCCCCCCTCGCCCCACTTTGGGAATTACTGCTCTAAAACATGTATAATATTTTTTGGGAAATAATGAAATCCTGACATGAAGGAAACTCTCCCATGATTCCAAACTACCACATTACATGAACAGCTGCTTTATTTAAAAGAACCATGATCAACAGTGGCCAAACAATATAAAAGATCCTCTGGGTTTTAATTATAACAATTAAAATAGCATGAAATAGATGTAGCTTTAGTTTGCTTCATCAATGAATGCATACACTCATAAAGATGGGAGGGGGGTGTGTCTTGCTGTCAACTGACCTTGAATCAACCATGACTCATGGTGATCCTGTGAACAAGGCATCTCCAAGACTCCCTGTCCTCAACTACTCTGCTCAGGTCCTGTAAATTCAGCTCTGTGATCTCCTAAACTGAATTTTTTCCATCTGGCATGTGGTCTTCTTCTGCTTCCCTCTACCTTCCCTAGCCTTTATTGTCTTCTATGGTGAGTCTTGCCTTCCCTTGATGTCGCCAAAGTATGATTGCCCCACTTTGATCATTTTGCTTCCAGGGAAGCCAAGGCTTGATCTATTCTAGGATCATCTGTTTGTCCCTTTGGCTGTCCACTGTATCCTCGGCATGCATCTTCAGTACCACATCTCAAATAGTTGACTTTCTTATGTAGTAGTACTCCCTTGTCTTTAAGAGTGTTAAAGACATTGATGTAGTCCATAAAGCTCATGCTGATGTTTTAGAATTCCTTGGTGTGCTTCAGTAGCCATCATAGGTTTGCAATGTGATCCCTAGTGCCTCCCCTTTCCTGAACTTCACTTGCACCTCTGGAATTTCTCTCTTCATATGTGATTGGACTCCTTCATAGAATCTCTCAATTTCTTCCTCTGCCTCTATCATTGGCACATATGCTTGGATTGTGCTATTTATAGGTTTTCCATAAAGCCTTATTGACATGATTTGCTCTGACTTTACAATATATCCTTTTGTTTTTGCTACATCTCTGCTGCTGCTCAGTAGCCATTTGTTGCTCTAATACAGTGGTACCCCGGGTTACGAAATTAATTCATTCCGCCGCCGCTTTCGTAACCCGGAATACTTCGCAAGCCGAAAAACCCATTGGCGCTAATGGGGAAAAGCCGCGATTTCGTGTGAAATAGCGCCAAAAAGCACCAAAAAATTTTTCGTAACCCGAAAAAACCTTCGTAACCCGGAACAGTTTTTTTAATTGGATTTTTTTCGTAACCCGGAAATTTCGTAAGGCGGCGCATTCGTATCCCGGGGTACCACTGTAATTCATGCATTCCCAATGCATTCCTTTGTTCTAGATTAATTTGTTTCCCCTCCCGGATGCATTGGCTCACCCTTTCCTTCTTTTCGCTTCAAACCTTTGCCCCATATGCTCCACCACTTCAAGTCTGGGAAAGTTACCACCACTCCATCTATTTTATGGTGTGCTCCTGGACTCAACTCTGAAACTGGATGCCCAGGTTTCAGCAGTGGCCAGGAGTCCATTCACAGTGAAAACTACTGTGCCAGCTGCACCCATTCCTTGAGACATCAAATCTGCTGTGGCAAAATATGTTTTGATTACATCCTGTTTGGACACTGTAATGCACTCTACTTGGGGCTACCTTTGGAAACTGTTCAGAAACTTCAGCGCATGTAAAACACCACAGAGAGAATGCTGACTAGGGGCAATTATAAGGAGCACATAACTCCCTTGTTGAAACTGTCTACCAGTTCATTCTAGATACAATTCAAAGTGCTGGTCATGACCTATAAAGTCCTACACTGCTTAGGTCCGGATTAGTTGAGAGACTTTATCTCCTCACAGGAGCCTGCTAGAGCCCTAAGATCTTCAGAAGACTTTCACTTGGTCCCACCACCATCACAGGCTCACCTGGTGAAGACATGAGAAAGAGCCTTCTTGGTGGCTGCTCCCTCCCTCTGAGATGCCCTTCCACAGGATGCCGCCTTCCGTCGGCAAGCAAAAACAGTCTTATGTGGGCAAGTATTTAATGTGTAACCATGGGATGGCTTTTTTATATGGGGTCTTTGCTATACAGGGTGGATATCATGTTTTATTGTGGTTTTAATGTTTATAATTTTATATTGTTTTTATGTAATGTTTTGTTTTATTGTAATAAGTTTTTAAAGAGTTTTCTGGGGCAAAGGTAGCATAGCAATTAAATAAATAAAGGGACACAAGGCGATTCACAAATAGCAATTAAATAAATAAAGGGACACAAGGCGATTCACAAATACTCTTTAGAAGGGCATCTCAGAGGATGGGAGCAGCCACCGAGAAGACTCAGGGCCCGTACAGACAGGCCAAAATATAGCTGCTTCAGGTCACTTTGGAGGTATGCTGTTTAAATTATGCATGTATCCTAAGAGGCCAGAAGCCACACCAAAGCCACATTCCAGTCCTAAGGACAGGACCACAGCTTTGGCACAGCTTTTAGCCTCTTGGGATGCATGCATCATTTAAGCAGCATACTTCCAAAGTGACCCAAAGCAGCTATATTTTGGCCTGTCTTATGGGCCCATAGTCTTGATTCTTCCTCATGGAGGGTGGCTGGCCATCTCCTCCTCAGCTGCAAACCCCTTCAATACCACCTTCCCAGAAGTTTGGTTGATGACTCCCTAAATCTCCAGCTTTTAACTTAATAGATGCATGAGGCAGTTTACAACCCCACTTTAATCAGGATAAAGTGGCATGTTGCAGTCCTTTCAGCTGATACTCTTTCAGTGCTCTTTCCCTCCAGAAATATGGCCCAAATCCTTACAACACTAAGCAGCAGGAGTGTAGTTACAGGGCGGCTAGAGAGATTGAAAGCATTGTCTGCCCCCTAAAAATAAGAATTCTGCTTCCTCAACGAAGTTCTTTCCATCCCCAAATTTCAAGCATTTCAGTATGTTCAAACTTTTGTTGAGCACTTAAAATACAGTATAGGGTATAACTACACTGCAGAACTAGTTTGACACCACTTTAGCTGCTGTGATTTATTCTACAGAATCCTAGGATTTGTAGTTTGGTGAAGTATCAGATCTCTCTGACAGACCAGGCTGAATGCCACAATTCTGTAGGATAAGTCACAGCACTTAAATTGGTGTCAAACTGCTTTTATTCTGCAGTGTGGCTACACCCCTAGCCACCCAAAGAAAAGGAAAAGTGACCAGGAATTCTAAGTGAAAACCATTTTCAATGTCTCACCCTCTGTAATGCTAGGAATTTGAGAACTGAAGGAAAATTTCATTTGGGGAAAGACTGTTACCATGAGGAGGTTGAATTGGTCTTGCTTCATCTGCACATATAAAGACTCTTGCTGGGATTATCTCATATATACAATGTACCCACTAGTAAAAAAAATGGAGAATCAATCATAGCAGTTTATAAAGAAAAAGTACCTGCTATATAGAAGAAAGATTGTATTAGCAGTGGGTAGTTCAAATTAGTTCCTCTAAGGCTGTAACTGCCTTACTTCACATTTAAAGACTCAATCTCTAGAAAAGCAAGCTGGGAAGAATCTTCTGCAAAAGAGCAACCCTACAGTGAATGAAGTTAAGCAAGTCAGGCATAGAAGAAGGCTTTGTAGGTAACAACTACTTCCATCCGTTCCAATAAACTCACACAGCTATAGTGCTGGTGGCTGGATTATACAAGGAATACCATTTTATTACTCCACTGTATTTAACAGGATGTGAGCACCTTCACATTTTGTTATACATGGGTAGTCCTGGAGCCAAACCCCAGCAGATACTAAGGGTCCACTATACACTGCATTTTCAAAACAATAACAAAACCAAAATAAAAAAACTGAAACTAAAAAAACCAAAACTAGAAATAATAAATTCCCACCACCCATTCTAATAATTAAAAAAAAAAAAAGGTTTGGGATAACCATTCATTCTTCAGAAGCAGCCATTTTAAAAGAGAGTGCATGCTTAGCCCAACCACATACAATGCAGTCAAACCCCAAGCTGAAGCAAACCAGATCCAAGCAGTGAAAGGAAGAACCCTTTCCATTTCTATCTCAGAAAAGAATACATTCCGTATCTTAGCACCCCAGTTCCTTCCCCTGTAAATGCAGGAAGCCATTAAGGGTCTTCTGTACATGTGAGCAAGGAACTATTCCCTAATTTAAGAATTTACTATCCCCAATCTATGCTCTTAAAACTTATGTGCCAAAGCCAATACATATTCTGGCATTGTTTTCTAATGGGTCTTATAAAGGATGTTCCACATCTGCTCCAAGTACACTTGATTCAATAGCTGAGGCTTTGCTTCCCATGCTTCTGCCAAATTAAAGTCAATGGGAATCAGGAGCAATAGCTTTTTGTTAGATGTACTACCTCTACAGAATGTCTTCTTCAGAGAATCAAAAGATGACCTTCAAAAAACCTTTAGCTAACACTCGTGTCATTTCTGTTAATCTCTGGACTACGCAACTGCAGTTTACTGCTATGTGCTTTGGTTTGTTTGGAAGGAAATGTTACTGTCTTGTTTCCTGCTGCAGTTTTGTATTTGCTGATCCTGGGAATGCTTTATTTTTATTTTGTGACCCACTTTTGTAAAGACAAAATGGGATGCAAATTGTTTTTATAAACATGCCTTGCACTTTATCCTATCTAGTGCAGACACACAATGGCTGTTGGTCCTTGAATTTCCACAGAGATTCATACAGCAATGCAATACGCATCACTGGCGAAACAGGCATGACCAACAGCATTCTGTTTTTAGTGCTGAAATGGCACCAACAATTGCAACAACAAACGTATCTATAGTTGCTTATTCTATATTCTGGACCATATGAAAGGAAAACACATACAGACACAGAAAAATACACACACACACACTGACTCCTTAATATCTCACTGAGGTTATAACATCATGTTTCTTGATTTCTGCACATTTATTTTAATGTATTTATTTCTAAAAGCTTTGAAGAAGTGGAGAGACGGTGATATAATGAAAACCAAAAGACAACCTTAATGTTTATTCTAGCTTTATTGCTACTGCATTAAGAAGCTCAGATCACTGAAATCAGAGGATGTTTTTACTTAAACACAGCAGCACACTCTATTTACATAAAGACTGAACATAAATATTTTAATACTATGTGCTAGTTCCCTCATAAGTTAATTAATGTCCTAATAAACAAGTTCTTTATTAACATCCAGTTAACATCAGAATTTCTGAAGTCGTATCATGAGATTGTGTAAGTACATAGTTTGGCTTCATATGGATTGTCTGAACAAAGAAGCATATTCTTCTCTGGTGTTAGAAGAACCCCTCAGTGAAAGAGGATGCATCAGCTCTACAGATGGACCACAGTATTCAGATGCAACAGTTCCTTTCATCATTTGGAGGCACTGTTTAAACCACTTCTGTGAAACAGCTATAATGAGTTGGGAAGGAGTGGATTTTAAAGAGAAATCTATCAAGCCTTAAGTGGAGCTTCCCCTTTCAAATGCAGCTCCTCACACAAATAAAAGCAAAGTGCAAGCAAATAAATGCATGTCTAAAACTACAAAATTACAGTTCCTGTGAGCAGATAAAAATTATTTATCAACATTTAGTGCTGAGTTCCTTTAGAACCAAATAAATATATACACTCTATATAGCACATACTGTATATAATAAAATATGCTGCACAATTTAGATACTTCCTTCTGGTAAACAAAACATTATGTTGTTGTTATGTGCCTTCAAATCATTGTCAATAATACCAATTTCTTATTGGTATGTATCCTGATATATACATATCCTTAGCACATATTAATATCTGTAGCCAGACTTCAATAAATGAACTCAGTTAATACGTGAGTATTCTCAGTCATGTGAAACTGAGTAGGGGATCGTTCAAATATACCATTGGAATTGCCAGAACGTGTGAGAATTCACAGGGAATACTGACCTGCATTTTATAATAATAAAGATACTTGCCAATATGTTTTGCTGGAGTCAAAAGATTTTGACATTCTATTAGATCTGTGCCAGATCAATTTCTTTCGGATAGTAAAAGCATTACACGAAGAGGCTTTGGCAGGCTTGGCACTGTGCGTTTAAAGCAGAAGTGTACTTAAAGCATACTACAAGTGTGCTTAAAGCTGAAATCCACAAAACTCAGGGATCAAATGCACAACAAGTTGCTGCTTCTCACGAGTCTGCATTCCTTATATAGCCTGTTGTGTAAGTAATTTCAGCTGAACAGTCTGCTATAGTTTAATACGTGGATCCATCCACAGAATAAATTTTACTGCAGTGTTTCAGAAACTAGTTGATACATAGTTACTTTTTTTTGAAACCACAAACAAAATTACAAAACATTGTTAGACTTTACTAATGGTTTCAGCAATACAGAAAAAAGTGGTGTTTAAAAAAAAAAGATTAGGCCTTGGTCCACAAGGATACCAATGTTGCAAGAAGACTGAGATAATAAACACAATTCTTTTCATTATTATTTCAAAAACAAATCAAGATACAAAGAACTGATAAAAAGCACAATTGCCTGGAAGAAACAAATACAGTTGTGCCAAAACTGTATGAACACTAAAGGCTGTTGCAAATTTTCAAGTTCATGGATGTTTGTTTTAGAATTGTAAGAGTATGGTAGAATAATTCCATCGCAAACACTGGCAATTTAAAATGTTAACCTATGGTCTGTATTTTTCTGCAGAGGCCTTGAGCAATTGACTAGTGTCCAAATTTATTACTTGTATCCAAGTGTAGAGATTCATTTTATCAGGTTTTTACCTGAAAAAGAAATCAGATTAAGAACATATAAACAAAAGCATAAACTGCATTTATTTACTTGGGTTTATTTTTTTTGGTGGGGGGGGGAATCAGAATACATAAACATGGCTTCTGTAAATATTAGGAACTAATTTTTGAATATGCTTTACCTAGGATCTTAGCATGTTTCTAAACAAAGTGTTGCTGTTTTGTTTTTCATTCTTAAATGTATCTGAAATTGTTTATGCTTAGTTTCTAAGGTAGTGTCCGTGTGTAAGAACTTCTAGAAATGCATGAAGCTTTAACTGGACTTTATTGGAAATGTGTGGAGTCATATCCAAATGACTAGATTACTGTGGTCAAACTAATCATGGTGGCAGGAGACCTGTTGGTGGACTCATGGTTAAATTGTTACAAAGTGGAAAAGAGAGATTTTAAAAATAGCATGCGTGAAAGTTAAGGAGACAAGCTCAATACTTCTGAATTAATGTTTTTCCCCAAGCCACAGGTTGAAAAAGCTGTTTTCCTCCTAGGGGCAGGCTTTGGTTTTGGGGTTGTTTTTCTTTACGAGATTCACCAACTAGAACTGGGTGGATACTCTCAGAATTAAAAAGCTTCCTCTGAACCCAGAAAGTCATTCACAGTTCAAAAGAGAACTGAGCTCAGTCCTTCAACACAGAAGTCCACTCTTGGATTTCCCCAAATCTTTTAATTGCAGGTAATAAATCTCTGGTATTACAAATTCGAAAGATATCTTACCAAACTAAATTCTAATCTACCTTCGGCCCATCCCTAGCCTACATTGTTTAAAGTAAGTCCTGGGAGGACTTGTCAAAAATATTAGAAATATTTTCAAGAAAATCAAGTGTGCATGTTGGGTTCAGTTATACTTACCCATCTATGCTGGCTTTAAATTCTCTCTCTCTCTTTTTTTTAACATACACACACACTTTCCTAGCTTTCTTGTAGGGACCTGGCACAATCCACATATCAGTATGCCAACTGGCATGTTGTGTCACCCTGCACTGCCCCTACTCTAGTGGTTAAGGCAGCTATTTAGTCAATCCAGGCCTCTCAGCAGTAAAATTCTTTACATTCCAGCCTTATCTGGATTCAAAACTGGACCTAAAATAATTATTTTCTCCATACAAATGAATAAAAACTATTTAAGGAATCATTTGAAACTAACCTCTCCCATGAACTATTCATGTGCTTGACTCTCTTCATGAACCTGCATCCCATCAATCTTGGCAGTCAGTTCCGAAACAGCAGGGATCTTGTGTGTTGCTTTTGACAGGAGACCTGTAGAGTGAGTTTGTTTGACTTTTCTGTCACCAGCTTGGTTAAATAGGTTAAGACGACTTTCGTTATTTCTTCTGCTACTGCATATCAATGCCTTCCAAGCTTTTTTCTTAGAACATAATTTTTTGGTGTGATTCTGTCTTGAAATTTTGCCACATCTGAAATGCAAACCTGTTTTTTGTGGATCTTCCTCCCTATCTGACAACACAATTATGGCATCAGAGTTCTTTTGATTGCACATCTGAGATGGCTCACAAAGATTTTGTGAGTTCAACAAACCAGTGTTTGCACAATTAATTGAACCAAAGGATGCTGTAGTTTTAGTATACACTGCACAACCTGCAGCAACCAACATGTCTGCTGCATTCTTCTGCTCACAGAAAACATCTACCTCTAGTTTCAGTCCATGGCGGTTCTGTCTAAATCGGAATGTGAGACCTTGTCTTCCAAAAAATTGTTGAACTTTAAGTTTTGCTTCATCATTCCACTGATTCCCGTCAGCAGGTGACACTCTAAACAAACAAGAAGGGTAAGTTAATCGTGGGCATTTGACAAGGTCTTCTGGGATAACTTTCAATTTGTGGATATCAGAGATAGGAAAGGAAGCTGATAACCCATCATCAATAAAAGTAAGTATTAACATACTGGAAACTCTTAAGACTTCAGAAACTTCAACTCTGTTCCACTTTTCATTATCCTCAGTCTTTAATAAGCAACAGGCACCAGGAACAATGAAGTTCTGTGGCACAGATGGCAGATTTTCAGGAAGGTCAGACAGTAGCATAAACAATGCTTTCAGAGCTTTAAATGAATCTTCTAACTGGATACAGAAATCTGAAGGGTCAGTGACCGATGTGACAAATCCAGCATACTTCCTATCGGTCTGGAATGATGTCCATAAAACTGAGTTAGGTCTGAATGATAACTCTGGCACTGTTTTATCCATTAATATATTTCCTGATATATTAGTTAAAGATCTAATGAAAATGAGGCGATTCCAATATTCCAAAAGGAGACTCTCGTCTATTAAAATGTCTACTTCCCAAACAGAAATAGATTCCAGGTATCTGAGGAACAGGAACTTTATGACATGGTGTTTTATAACTGTTACCACATTCTGAAAAGACAGATTGCCTAGATTTCCAATCCAAACCCATTTGCAAGGCACTGCTTTCCTGGGAATACTTCGGATCTTGCCACCCAGAGTCCGCACATCATGAATTGATACTACTTCAAATTTCCCCAAATCCATGAAAAATACCAACATATACTCCTCATCTGCATATTTCCTTATAATTTCAGAGCGATACCATTTCAAGGTTGTCTGAGATTTTGTCAGGCATTCCAACCCTTCTTTAATATTTTCCACTGCAGGGAAGGAGTTCTTTTCAGCTTCTTCAGCAGCCATCACATTTAAATCAAGCAGCATTTGGGCATCCTTATTCAATTTCACAAAGAAATCACCATTTCTGGAAACATGACCTATTTCACCTATTTCTCTCTGTCCAGGTTTTATTTTTTGGTAGGCAACCTTAGGCAGACCTTCCCACATATTTTTGCTTTCTGGTTTTTTAGTTTGATAATGATTGCAAAAATCTGCATCTGCTATTAAAAGCTGTTTTGTGATGTGATCAAGATTTGACACAAGTTTTTTCGGTAAACCTTTACTGATTTCTCTCTGCATCAACTCACTTATTATAGACACTCCATTAAATAATATATCAATCTCCCACTGTTGACCATGCTGTTGTAAAAATTCAAACGTGAGTAGCTGATCTTTTACTTTAGTGACAAAGTAGGCAGCAACATCACTACTCCAGTCTTTATATGGAAAAGCACACTTTGCTTTGCTAAGAAAACAGTGTATGCTAAGTCTTGGGAAATTTAAGAAATCCTTTTCCATCTTGAAGATTTTTGATGCACTCACTATTGTTGTATTACCATAATCAATAAATTCTATTTCAAAATACCCTTCTGATTTAATTTCTTTAACAACAGCTCTATATATGCAATAATCAAGTTCATACTCTGCTAAAACAACATCCCCTTCCTCAAGTTCAACATGTGTCTCTGGCTTGAAAGCCAGCACACCTGCGTTCAGTTTCTCAGCAAGTTGCACAATTGTATCCTCATCCTCTGCACAATGAATATAGAAACTTGACGGGCTAGTTACCCAGGAAATGTAACCCAAAATTTTGGTATTTGGCTGAATATTATGTTGCTTAAGACTGGTATATTTTTTCCTACTAGTACCATTCCTTTCTTGTTCAAAAGGGCTTAATTTCCTCAAATGTGATTCAGTCATCTTATTTTCAAGCACATCTTGACTAGGGTGGTCAACACTTTGCACCAACATTCCTGTATTTTCTGTTGGGAGCTTTACATGCTGTTTCTTAAGATCAAAGGTTCCTTTTCCACACTCAGCATTTAACTTGCCAAGATTTGGTTTGTTTCCTATTCCATTATTCCATCTAACCACTTTTTTTTTTACTTCTGTTTTATCTGCATCAAACTTCACTTTGGATACCATTTCCTTCTTTCTATCAGACTCTTCTCTACTTCTGTCTATAATTTCTGGGTCCTTGTTACATTTACTTTGTTTTAATAATTCTCTGATCTTCCTATTTATTTGTAGATTGTTATCATACAATTCCACACCAAGCTGCCCATCCGATTCTTTAGCTACTATCACTGCTTTCAGATCTTTCCCCAAGTAATTTGTTTCAAACCATTTATTTATTTCAACAGGGATTTCAGCATCTTTAAAATCTGCCAGATAACATTTGATGGCTTGCATAGGGGTGAAGAATAATTCTGAAGCATGATCTGGAATAGGAATCAATTTATTTTTTGCTACCAACTGTTTATTCCCAAAGTCCACAAAGTTTACTTGGCAGTAATCCGATGATTCGCTGGGAAATGCTAAAGCTCTGTAGAAGAGGCCATCTTCAAAATATTGGGCTAAGCATAATCTGTTAGTCTTTATTTGGTCTATACCATTTGTCATTTGACTAATCTCTGCAATCTTTTTCAACAGCGTGTCTATATCCTTTGCATTTCTATTTAGCTGGCAATAGAATTTTTTAGCGCTGTATATATGAGTTACACAAACCTTCTCTTCATTTCCAATTTTTATATTAAAAGATGAATAGTAAAAACTGTACAGCGAGAATGATGGCGTAATGGATCTTGAAAATTCAAAAGAGCCAAACTGTGCATGACCACGTTCTAGGAGAAACTGATGTAAACTACCAAACGGACTCCGCAGGTCAACCACATTATAGAGAGAATTGGGACCCTTAACAATTAGGGCAAAGATTGTACAAGTCAGTTTCCCATGGGAAGATGAGAGAAAATCCTGGAAATCACTATATGCCTCTTCAGTCCAATTACATGGGTCAAATATTAAGGATTCAGTAAGTTTGAAAAGACAACATCTGAATACTTGACTTTCCAGTGTCAGAAAATCTGGGAGAATAGCTTGAAGATCTTTCAGCAAAACTCTTTCGCAGTTGCCATAGTCCACAAATAATACATCAACTTCAGTTCTGGAAAGCCGTTCCAGTACTGCAGCTCTGTACCACTTTCCATCCTTAGAATGTTTGACAACACAGGCAACCTGCCCATTCTCATATGGGTTTGTGTGCGTGTTGTAATGAAGTTGAATTTGCTCCATCAAGTTGTTTAGCTCCATTAGTTTATTCTGCATCTGACATGAAAAGTGACCTAGTGAAATACTGTGACAACATAACACATCAAGTATAGTTCCTGGTTTAAATGTGTACTCTTTATAAGGTTTCTGGTTCTTAGTTTCCCCAAAGGCTTTTCTATATTTTTTGGAAAGTAAGCTTTCCCATTGTATGGAAGCAAAGCCAGGTTTTTTCACAGGAGGACAAATATTCAGTAATTTCTTATTCTGACCAGCACAGTTAAAGCTCACAATTTTATTCTTCTGAGTATGAGATTTAATTTTTGCCCTTTTACATTCAAGTTTTGAGCAATCTTCTTGAGAATCTGTGGTAACTTCGGGAAGTGGATCTTTCTTTACTTCCCAATATTCTGCATATCCAGCCTGAATCATAAGCTTGAGAACATCACCTTGCTCTGTGCCATTCATACACTGTACATTGACAATGTACACATCTTTCTTTTTTGCAATGGGATGGATTATGAGTAGTTTGCCTTCCACAATTGTTTTAAAAAAGTCAGTTTCTTTCTTAATCCATTCATCCTGAATTGAATGTGCATTAGCAAGTGAACAATATATGGCTAAGGCTGGTAATTCTAGAAATTCAGGAAGCAAAATTCTCACGTCAAAAAGAGACACTATTGCAGTATTCCCAAAATCCAAAAAGCTAACAGTAGCAGTACTGCCTTCCACTTTCATTATAACAGCTCTGTAGAAATTCTTATCTTTGCCATATAGGGCACAACACAGCTTTCCAGGTTCTGGATTTTCTAAAATATTATCAGTTTCAGCTATATCATATACACCTGCTATTTTTTCCATCAAATCTTCAAACTTATCTAGATAATCTTTAGTTTGAACCCAGAAGTTTGATGGATTCAAGATATACACTGTAACAGCAAGACAGATAGAATCTATTTTCATTTCTGCTGTTTGGCAAGGCATTTTTAAAGGGCAGCACATTGAAGGAGAGTCCTTTTTATCTGAAGAATGTTCTGATTGTAGAGTATCTCTATAATTACATTCAGAAAGTGTAAGACTTGCACCAGAGGTCGTGTCCCCCAATGTACAAGAAACTTCCTTGTTAAAGGAAGGACAGCACTGTGGAACCACATTATTTCCTTGAGGGAGATGTTCAGTATTTTCTGCAGAATATTTGTGCAATGTAACATAATACACGTATTCATCAGCACAGAAAAGATCAATCTGGACAGAAACCGTGCTTTGTCTTAACAGGGCCTCCTTAAATATTTCTAGTTGCTTTTGTCTTACAGTTTCCTCCTCATCATTAAGACATGATAGTGCACAAGCAAATGAAAACCCAGGCACTGAAATGAATTCTGGTTGAAGCTTCAAAACATAACTGGAAGGCACAACTTCGCAACCGCCAAAATCCATAAACCAAACCTTCACTTTGTTATCAGAAAGCAGCTGCTGAATCACTCCTCTGTGCCACTGACCATTTTTCCGTTTTGCTGCACAAAGAACTCCAAGATTCTCAAAGGACAGAATATTTTCTCCACTCATAGTTTCATAAAGGGAGGACATGTGTGCCGTCAACATATCCAGATCCATCTCCTGTCTTAGCAACTGGCAGTAAAATTTACTCGGACTGACTGCCACAGATATTTTCACTTTCTCTACCTTACCAACAGGTAAGGGTGGCTGAAGGTTTTTCAGAATTTGTTCTGGTTCCGTTCCAGCACTGAATAATACAGAGTCTGACCTTGTGTATTTCTGCTGCAATAGATCTGGCATTTGTTTACAAAGAGACTCTTTTGGAAATTTAGTCAACATTTCTACAATTAGACAGAATGTATCTCCGTCAACAAGTTTTCCCAATTTCAAGTCAACCAAATCGCTAGTTATTTTCGGCACATCAAGGAGAAATGTTTGATGTGGTAGAATGGCTTGTATTTGGCCTTTAATCTGCAAGTTCCTTAAGGCTGAAAAGTAATTCAAAGCTTTTAGAGTCCATTTTTCATCCACTGGTAGAATATTTGCAAAAATACCAAAAACCATCTTTGGAGGCAGTTGGAACAGCTCATCAGTGGCAGAAGCAATGTGAGTTTCATGAACTGTCAATACTTTTCCACTGTCTATAAGAAATACTTCATAGCTTTGGTTCTTCTTTTGTACTATTCTTCCCCTGTACCATTCTCCACAATCTGGATCTTCTACTAAACAAACTTCACCATCGCCAAGGCTCTCTCTTACCTTTGACACCTGCTGTATTTCACTCTGTAGTATGTGGTAGTCAAACTCACATTCTGTGTAATACTGGCCTTGAAATTTCACAAGAATTTCTTTTGGATGGTAGTATATGTCAGTCAGCTTCAAGTGTACTTCTAGAAACCTTGTTAATAAAGACGAATCCATCCCACCTGGAAAAAACAAAATGTAACATAAGCAATAATGTTTTTAAAAAGTCAAGATGCCAATTACACAGAGTCAGATCATTTCACCATGTAGCTCAGATCTGTCCACTCTGAATAGCAGTAACAGCTCTTCCACAGACTCATATTAATTTTAAGATACCCAGCAAAATCTTTCCTTCCTGTCCTATAAGATCTCTAGTGAGTCTTGTCTATATTGGACAAGCTGTTCTATGGGTTCTGAATAGCTCAAGAATCATTTTGAATGTTTTCCTGCTGCGATGGTGGGAGTGGGGGGAAAGTCAGAAAATCTAGAAGACTTTTCTTTACCACTTCTGATGATAAAAAAAATTAAAGATTGCATTCCTTCATATAGCACACATGGGAAAATCCCTGCTGAACCACCCCATATTGCATGACAGGAAAAAGCACAATAAACCTCAAAGAATAGGATGAAGAATGTAAGGGAGGAGCAAAACGAAGTCACCAAATTTTGCATATTTATCCCCACACACAAGTGAGAGCAAGAGTGTTGTAATGGCTCATATGTTGGACAATCATAGAATCATAGAGTTGGAAGAGACCACAAGGGCCATCCAGTCTAACCCCCTGCCATGCCTCTGCTATGATTAGGTTGGTTTCTCCAGCTTGACCATGGAAACCCACTAATGACCTATGCACAAAGATGGAAAGAGTCAACAGTCCTGAGATGAGAAGATTGGTTGTTCAAATGGTATGACCTTGGCTGCATCCACACTGCAGAAATAATCTAGTTTGGGCACTGCTTTAACTGCCATGGATCAGTACGATGAAATCCTGGGATTTGCAGTTTGTTGTGGCATCAGAACTCTGTGACAGAGAAGGCTAAACTAAAAATCCCAAAATTCCATAGCATTGAGCCATGGCAGTTAAAGCAGTGTCAAACTGAATTTCATCTGCAGTGCATATGCAGCCTTAGTAGAAATTGATAAGTTGACAAATACATGAAATATAAGAGGGTTCTGTTATGGTTTTTTCAAGTTTTATGAAAAAGGAATGTTTTATATTTTTCTTAGGTCCTGGGCGAGGACTTTTAATTGCACTATGATAGTAGGTTTTAAACAACATAATAATCATCATCATAATATTAACTCTGGAATAAACTAAAGTTAGATAAGTAATATAAAAGAAGCACAGTCAGGTATGCTGGAAGCTGTTGCTTCCATTCAGTGTGTAGTACAATTTCGTTTTGCTTTTTCAACTTTGTTTGTTGTGAGTCATATGTGGTTTTTCCTTGTATGTTGTTTTTTTACATATAGGCCTGTTCCAGACTGCCAAAATAAAGCTGCTTTGGGGTCTCTTTGAAGGTATGCTGTTTAAATGATGCATGCATCCTAAGAATCTGGAAGCTGCACCAAAGCTGCACTCCAGTGCTTAGGAATGGAGTATGGCTTTGGCGCGACCTCTGGACTCTTAGGACCCATGTATCATTTAAATAGCATACCTCCAAAGACACCCAAAGCAGCTTTATTTTGGCAGTCTGTAACAGGCCATAGAAAATTAGTGTGTATTTATGTGTCAATATTTCTGTGTTTGATTATTTTAATAGAAATATTTAAAAGAAAAAAGGAAACTCATTGGGAGATCTTGGGAGAGTAACACACTCTCAGCCCCTGGTGTTTTTTTTCTGAGTAGACACACTAAGGACGGGTGACCAAATATCCTAACCGCAAAAGACAAAGCACCACAAAATGCAGGACATTCAAGGAAAAAGTGTGTGTGTGTGTGTGTGGTGGGGAAGCCAGCTTTGGAAAGGGCCAGAAACTGGGAGAGAAGTTACTTGGTGGAAAGGAAAGGAAAAGGTGTGTTTGCAGAGAAGGCACCACTCCAGAAAAAGGAGGACCATTTGGCTCCAAGAGCCTGCATGATGTAGTGGTTTGAATGTTGGATTACAACTCTGGAGACCAGGGTTCGAATCCCTACTCAGCCATGAAACCTACTGGGTGACCTTAGGTAAGTCACACTCTCTCAGCCTCCAACATTATTCACTCTTCACAGATTACCATAATATGCAGGGCACAATACACTTACCCTTTGGATTTCATGCTTTTGGCAAGGAACACCTCAGTTCCAAAAAAAAAGTGCCTCTACTGGGATGGCACTGCATGCACCATACCAATGAAAATTATGAGTGAGAGTAAATGCTAAAGAGAGTCAGTATAGTGGAGTGGCTTGAGGGTTAGGTTATGACACTTGGGAGACCAGGATCAAATCCCTCCTCAGACCAAGTCACACTCTCTCAGCCTAAGAGGACTCACAGAATCAAACCATAGTGGAATGGCTTGAGAGTTGGATCAGGACACCTGGAGCCCAGGGTTCGAATTCCTGCTCCCAAGTCACACTCTTTCAGCCTAAAAGGGCTCACAGAATCAAGTTGGACCAAGTCACACGCTCTCAGCCTAAGAGGACTCAAAGGAGCAAACCATAGTGGAGTGGCTTGAGGTTAGGACACTTTGGAGACCAGAGTTGGAATCCATACTCAGATGTTTAGCCAAGTCACACTCTCTCAGCCTCAGAGGACTCACAGGAGCAAACCACAGTGGTGTGAGTGGCTTGAGGGTTGGGTTAGGACACTTGGGACCAGCCCAGGGTTCCACTCCCTGCTCCAAGTCACACTCTCTCAACCTCTTCAAGGGGAAGGCAATGGCACAGTGGTCTCTGTACCCTCCTTCTGAATAAACCTTGCCAAGAAAACCCAATGATAGGGTGGCCATAAATCGGAAAGCAACACAACAAGAATAGAAGCAACAGCAGTAGTAGCAGCAGCAGCAGCAATGGCAACAAGAGCAGCCACCACATGCCTCCCTCCCAGGCCCTTACTTCTGGGATGGCGCCTGTTCCTGCTGCTGCCTCCTTTCTTCTTGCACTCCTCCTCCTCAGCCATCCTGGGCGCCTGGGAAAGGAAGCACTGCAGCAGCAATCTCTTTGGGGGATGGCTGCTGCTGCTGCTGCTGTTGCCTTTATCTCCTTCAGCCCTGGGAGGGCCTTCCCTTCCTCCTCCCCCTCAGACATTTTAAGAACCTCAAGGCCTCTTTCATCGTTTCATTTGTGTTGTGGGAGGGGGACATTCCTCCCCTAAGTCCTCCCAGGTTCTCTTTGCTGCTTTCCTTTTTCTCTCAGCAGCAGGAGGAAGGGGTTTGGTTGTTGTTGCTAGGACTGCATCCATCCACACTGCAGGAAATAACAACCCCACTTTAACTGCCAAGCTGGATCCATGCTGTGGGACCCTGGGATTTGTAGTTTGTTGTGGTACCAGGGCTCTCTGACAGAGAAGGCTCAATGGCTCACACAGGAAGCTTTTTAAAAGTCTCAGAATTCCATAGCATTGAGCCATTTACAGTGGTCTATACTGTACTATACTATACTATACTATACTATA
>NC_056522.1:154228495-154231576 GCF_019175285.1 Sceloporus undulatus | reverse complement strand
AGTCCAGGAGCACCCCCAGGCTGCGAACAGAGTCCTTCACAGGGAGCGTGACCCCATTCAGGACAGGTGGAACAATTTCCTTCCCCGGACCAGGAGAACCTATCACCAGTACTTCCGTTTTCTCTGGATTCAAACTGAGTCTGTTTTCCCTCATCCAGCCCATTACTGACTCCAAGCAGGCATTTAGAGGAGAGATGCCCTCCTTAGTCACTGCATCAGTCGGAGACACAGAGAAGACTATAAGATATGGGTTGTGTAATGTTTCTGTTCTGCATAGTGGTTGTGTGGTGCTGACATGCACACAGACATTTACACTGTACTGAGAGGGTGTTGGATTGCAAACCAAGGTTGTGAACTATACCTGTTGTAAGGGAAAGAACTGTGGATTGTTCTGATCTTGAATGGCCATGCAAGACCTATTACTTTGATGAAAGATCTCCTAGTGGAGATTTAAACTGTTACAACTGGTTTGTTGATATGCGTAAGCACTCTAGGTAACTCCGTGTGGCTACATACCAAGAGGCATGGCCGTATATGCAAAAGAGTGGTAGTAATTCCAGATTCTAGAACAGGAAGGAGTGCTCTTCTGTTTCCTTTGACTGGAGCCATTGTTTGGAGCACTGTTTGAAAGTGTTATAAAAGCAATATCATTGCTATTTTTGACATATTTGAACTAAGTTCTTAAAGCAAGGCTGGGGATTGTGAGGCCTGTTAGATCTTGTTGGACTACAGCTTCCATCATCCCACCCAGGAAAAACAAAGTTGAAAAATAATGGAAGCTGCAGTTCAACATCTAGAGGGCCACCGGATCTGCAGCTGTCTTAAAGGAACAAAAACCCCAAACCATTTGTATTTTTAACATAGCTGCTGCTGTGGTGATCTCTCCTTGGGCTAAATCAGTTGCACATTGAGATATGCTATCAAAAAATAAAGAAAAAGAAAGAAAAAGAAAAAAAAGAAAAGAAAATTCAAAAAATTTCACCAGTGTACAAGCAAAAGACAAGCATTTTTTCTCAGCAGTTAGAATGAAAACTTCACATACTTCTTTTAGTCCCCAAATGCGAAGATAATTTTCTTAAAAAATACACAAAAGCCTTGTGGGATCTCACTCAGCAAGAATAAAAGTTTAAAAATCTTTCCTTCTCCAGACTTTCATTCTTGTGTGCAACATTCTATATTTTGACTACCTGATAAGTAGTTGTCTTGGTCTTATATCTGATTATATATATTTTTATTTGTATGATTCCCCCCCCTCTCACTTTCCTCCATATAATAAAACCATTTAAAAAACAACAACAATGAAATAATCAAAGGTTTATGGCTGCAATTCAGTAAGGGACTTAAAAGGTCCCTTTACCTTATGGCTGGAATTCAGTAAGGGACTTACTTCTTTGTAAGCGGACTTCTGTCTACAGGAAATAGAACTGTTTTGCAACATCTGAATTCAGTAAGGAGCTACCATGATGTTACTACATAGGGGAGCCCATGAATTGATCAGTGCCCATCATAACCAATGCAAAATATGACTGATGTGCATTGGAACACTGGCTAGGGAGTGCCAATACATATCAGGAGAGCCTGAAGTACATTGGGGACTCACTTACTGGTGTCCTGATGTGTATCTTTGCAATTCACTAGGCAGGTTCCTTAGCACATCTGCTACATAGCTAAGTATGTACAGTATTAAGTTACATGATGTACACCAAAATATAAAATCATAGACATTAGGTCTACATTTGATTAAAAAATTACCAAAATCTACCAATTTCTTTATATTCAGGGTAGGGAAAAAACCCTGTGATTAAATGGAACTAAATATAAGAGAAGCTGAAACTGAGAGATTCATCCATCCAAAAGAAATTGCCTGGATCTTCACCTATGTTGGTACTTAACTAGGATTGATATTATCCTATCTTTTGCTTTTATTACTGCTATTCTAGACTCCTTTCACCTTCTCCCAGACTATCAATCTCTGTTTCTTTAATTAAATCTTCTCTACTTTCGGCTTCTCTGGGGTTCACCTCTCTTTCCTCCTCTTCAGTCAACTTTTCTCTTATTCTGTTTCCTGATGTATCTTGTTTAGATATCAATCCATCTTTAACACTTACTTCACAGTTTCTTGAGTCTTTTCCATTTTTCCTATTGATATTCCTATGGGGCTTTCTATATTGCCCTTTGGGACGTCCGGAGGACATCCCATTTTAAAAAAGGGGCGTCTCTTATAGGCCTTTTTTAAAATGGGACGTCTCTTATAGACGCCCCTGGGCCTAGTACGGACTCCGTCCGTACAAGATGGCGCCGGCCCTTCTACATGGCCGGCGCCATCTTTGCGTATCGGACGCTGAGCGTCCGTTCGCATCGCATCCCTTGTGACGTAGCGAGTGCGCCCCTGGCGCCTTGCTACGTCGCAAATGCGACGGAAAAAGAAGCTCCATTTTGGAGCTTCTTTTTCAGTCCGCAGGGGAGCCGTGCCTTATGGAGGCTCCGGCTCCGCCACGGACTAGCTGGCGGCGGCGGCAGACCGCCGCAAAGCGGCGGTCTGTACCCCGCCAATGTTTTTCAATTTCTTTCCTGTGCTCCCTCCAGAAGTCGCTCCCTTTTTCGATCGTGTTTAGGCGGTATCTTCTTTGATTCCAGGTAAAAGACACGCCTTCGATCTCTTCCCATCTAAATGGGATTCTATATTTTTTTAGTTGTTCTGTCAAGAATTGGTAATCTTTTCTTCGCCTTAATATGGGAGTCGGGACATCTTTGAACACCTACATTTCATTTCCTTGTATAACGAATCTTGTGATCGATGCTTAATACCTATCTCTCCTTCCTGTCCCTCTCCTAACCAAAGGGACCTGAGGGTCACTCCAACCATACCACAAACCCTGACTCTGCTCCTGTGCAACGCCAGGTCCATCAAGAACAAGTCCCACATCATTTATTATCTACTCGAGGATAACAACTGTGACCTGGCTTGCATTACTGAGACCTGGCTTGGGCCTGGAGGGGAAGCTGTGTGAGCCCAGGCCCTACCTGCCGGGTACTCAGTGAAGGACCAGACCAGGTTAGGTGGGCGGGGGGGGGTGTCGC